>NC_136802.1:17092985-17097985 GCF_951216825.1 Electrona antarctica
GGTTAACGGTGCCGGAGATTAGCTGTTCACAGACGGACGGACACACGGACACACGGACGGACGGACACACGGACGACGGACGGAGTGCAAAACATACTCTCTCCCCATGCCTTCGGCCTGGTGGAGACAATAACTATATATTATAATATATATAATATATAATATACTTACAAAGAATCAAATCACTGACCAAAAATGTCAAACTAGCAGAAATACGCTGATCTACATGCATTGTAAGCTTGTAGATCTGCAATTTATGCTACTTTTTGTACATTTCTTTGCTTTTTGAGAAACTCCCGTTCGCAAAAACATATTCGGTGGTAACGTTTTGAGGCACCGGCGGCTCTCTCTCTTTTTCTCATCAGATCTGCCTCCTAATGATGCGTTCATGATAATAATCATGGACCCGTCTCATGCATTAATAATGCACTTTTTGTCCCGGGTTACAAAAAGCAGAATTGCTCATTTCCGTAATTGCACATATTCCTGAGGCAGCCAAGGGTCTTTAACTACTCATTAACCATGAGCATTTGTGTCGTTAATGCACCAAACACTTGTTTCATTCATTTTGTTGGAGCATGTTTTTATGCAGATGTATATTATGTATCGAATTAAAATGGTAAATGGTGCATTTATATAGCGCCTTTATCGAAGGCGCTTAACATAGATTGTGCATTACATTCACCCATTCACACACACATTCATACACCGATGGCGACGGAAGCCATGCAAGGTACCAACCAGCACATCGGGAGCAATTTGGGGTTCAGTGTCTTGCCCAAGGACACTTCGACATGTAGACAGGAGAAGCCGGGATTCGAACCGCCGACCCATGGATCATTGGACGACCTGCTCTACCTCCTGAGCCACAGTCGCTTTGTCTACCCCGAGCACACAGCACAAATTCCAATACATTTTTCATTGAAGTGGTAATTGATTCTTGAATCTCGTTCCTCTTCAGTTGATGCCATGAGCAACGTACCGAGGTTGTAGCTTAGTCATACCCTGTGTTCACTACAAATCTCTTTGACTGCCAAATGTGCGGAAATAAGTGGCGAGATTAGTGTGCTGCTGTTTAAATAGCCTATAGGTACACAGTGGTTTGAAACGTGGCGAGGGTGGGGGCAGCTTTGGTCTGAGGCTGAGCTGGGAGTAAAGTTCCATAACTTCCATAAGTTGGGGGCGGCACCTGAGACTGCCCCGTCACCCCAGGTTTATTGTCATGAGGATGTCAAGGAGTTTGGCATCACCAGACAATGAATATCTCAAGGCCTTCTCAGATGGCCAGACAATAAATACAAGTTTGAAGTAGTGTGCTTGTTGATCTTTGTGCCTTAATTTACACATTACTGTATATAAGTATATTACACCGGCAACAGCCCTTCAATCTATCTACAGTCAGACTACCTTGCCACAGGCGCATAGCGTGGAATAAAGTATTGGCTGGGAAAATTAGCATTGCGGGGGTTGGGGTAGCACAACTCGCCAATAGGTGAGTATGGTTTTGCCACCGTGCTAATGGGGGACCAAAGCGGCTTGCTGTGGTTCTCTACTAACAGAAATCCGCATGCACAGGGTGTGGAGGGATGCCAATGTAGGCTATCTTTGTTGTTTTTCTTTCTTTTTTTTGCCGCCGTTTTTCAGAAGTTAGACTCATGGGCAAGCTCTAAATAGACATGGGCCACGGCCCGGCTGGCCAAATGGAGAATACGCCTCGCCTCTGACTTGCCAGCAGTGTTGTTTTTGGCAGCACATTTTGATTTTAGTTTTAGTCATAGTCTCTTGAATAGTTTTCCTTTAGTTTTAGTCACATTTTAGTCACCAGGAATGTTTTAGTGTTAGTCTAGTTTCAGTCGACTAAATATCATAAGATTTTAGTCGACTAAATCTACAGTTGTTTAAGTCGACTAAAGTGTAATTTGGCGGGCCTTGATGCCGTCGTAATGACTGATTGTACACTTGCTGAAAATTGCCGATCTCACAACGTGTCACACTGCGACACGTTGTGAGCTTGTAGATCTGCTATTTTCAGCATGCAACCAAGTGTAAAATGACTTATACTGGATCTCTTGTCCACTATAGTCCGTTCCTAACATTTTAGTCTAGTTTATTTGTTGACGAAATTGTCAGTATATTTAGTCTTATGTTTTAGTCATCATACAGTAGCTTAGTTTTCATTTAGTTTCCATTTAGTCAGTGAAAAAAGGTAGTCAACGAACATTTTTAGTCTTAGTTTTAGTCGACGAAAATCAACACTGCCTGATTGCAGTGGCAGTGTTTTGTTTTTGGAATGTGAAACTTATGTAATGGAAGAAAGCTGTCTGTTTGTCCCTGTCTATTTTTAATTAAGTAATGTTTGTAACTGCTGTCTGCAAATACAGTATGCTACTTATGGGTGCTGGAGATGCCAAAACAAACTCAGTGCTGAAATGGACACACAGCTCCAGGTGGCAGACAGTGGTGGAAAAAGTACTCACATTTTTCATGAAAAAATCGTCCGATATCGATATTCTACCGATAATATTGTGTATCACTATTAACGATACATATTATTGTACTCTCTCTCACTCTCTCTGTCTCTCTCTCTCTTTCTCAGCTGAATCCCGGGCCGTGTTGACGTGACCTGATCCAGTCGGCCGTAGCAGAGTCCAGTCGTAGACGTTATTTTTCTCCTTCATATCGCCGCACGGAGCTCCGGCAGCCATGGCAGAGGCTCCGCCCCTCCTCGCCTTGAGCTCCCACCGCCGCCGCCATCCCTCCTCCTCCTTCCTTTTGGTCCTCCTCCTCTCCTCGCTGGTGTTCCTGTGCCTCCCCGGAGCGGTGCGAGCGGGCGCGCCAGCCGAGGCTGACAAAAAGAACTGTACGGCCAGCGGGGACCCCTGTCAAGAAGGTGGGTGTTAAGGCTTTGCTGTGAGCATGACTTTGATAAGAATGGCGGGCATGCGGTGGAAAGTAACTGAGTACATTTACTTAAGCACTGTTGTCACACCTTGGGTGAGAGTAGTCTGCGTACTAACAGTCCGACAGGCATTAGTCCGACACCCTACCCAAAACCCAACCCTAACCTCACAGGGAAGCTGTGGGTTAGTTTTAACCTGCCACGGGTTAGAGTTAACCTGCCACGCATATCGGGAGCCACGGGTGAGTTTTAACCCGGCCACGGGTTAGTTGTAACCGGCCACGCATATCGGGAGCCACGGTGTTGTCGGACTAATGCCTGTCGGACTGTTAGTATGTCTAACCAACGTCTGCAACCTCTTAGCACAAGCCGACATAATCAGATGATGGCAAAGCACGCAATTTGGCAGATTAATATAGTTCATTAAAGTAGCAAACAAAGGAGACCACCTTATATAATCTCCTTGGAGACTAACAGCTCCTGATCACCTCAATAGACAAACAGCAGCAGACTGACAACATGGCAAAGGTGTTCACCCCTTATACCCCCCTATGGCCCCTCCCACTAGACAGACCAAATATCGGGGTGATATAATGTCCATTCTGTAAAAATTGTACAGGCCTACATCTGCTATTTTTGAATAGCCAACATATTAAATATGGAAGTGGTTAAAACTGTGTGATACTACTGTATATAAACTTCACATCACCCAAGGACCACTGGGGGTCCACTTTGAGAGCCACTGGTTTTAATAGATGTCATTCTCCACATGTATCACAGCTACAGTTTACCATGGGCTCAGCCTCAGATTACAGGATTTGTTCAAATCAGATTTGGAAAAATCTGCCAGCGTCACACACTACAGGATACATTTATAAGATTATTTTAGGATAATCTCTTAAACATGCACACACAGCAAGATTTTTGTATTTAAACGCACTACAGGATTGTATCGAGATTATCAGACTTGCACGAACGCAGCGCCTCGCGTCATTTCTCGTCATGTGATCACATGTGGAAGCAGCAGCAGCAACAACGAACGGAGCGGTGATAGACCAGTGGTGCTGTGTACAGTTATAGCAATCACACACCCATTCATATATCTGTGGAGCATTAGTGTAACACTAAATCTTACATTTAACACTATATGAGCTAATTTCACTGATTACCAACAAAGCTGTTACTTTGATTTGCTGGAAATGGGAAAAAAATAACATGTGTTCCAATCGATCCAATTTAGTTCATATTTAGTTATTAGCTCAATATTTATAAATCCCTCTGAACCCTCCTTTAACTTTTTTTTCCTTCTAAAACATAGCACAACTACATCGTGGCGCTTTGATCAGACTGATGAGACTGACTCATCTTATAATCTTTTAATAACAACCTAAAACAACCTAAAATATGAACCTTGGTTGAAAAAAACCCCAAAGGGTATGTAATGTATGTCTCGTAATAATAATCCAAATCTACAAAGAAACTACAAATAAATGTAGTGGATTAGAAGTACAATGTTTGCCTCTGAGATGTAGTGGAGTAGAAGTAAAAAAAAAAAAAAAAAATTAAATTAAAAGTCATCTCAAAATTGTACTTAAGTACAGTACTTGAGTAAATGTACCTTACCTTTCCACCAGTGATTAGAGGGAACAGGATCCACATCTTGAGTGTTGTTTGATGAGCTGGATGAGTCATGTCTCTCTGGGGGGATTGAAGGACCTGGCTGGCTTTAGAAGCGCTGCGTTGAGGCCATGTGTTGACATGCGAGCCAATGAGCACGCGTGCACCCTGCGTGACATCTAGTTAGGTCTGTGTAATCAACACACTTAAAGCCAGGCCGCCCGCCGCCCCCTCATGGCTCCTTGACAAGGTGCTAATTTACACGCAATCACAAACGAGCGTTGTTGCTCGATGAAAAGGACTTGATTTTCAGCTTGACGCGTATAGTCATTTGAAAATAGAAAGGTTACTCTTGTTCTTCTGAAACTCCATGGCAAGCAATGGAACGGGAGTGCAGACCTATAGGGACGAGGTGGAGGTGCTGCTGACCGCGGGGAGACAGACTGTTGTTTTGTAACCAAGATGCGATAGAGTATGCACATGC
>NC_136802.1:17102985-17342985 GCF_951216825.1 Electrona antarctica
CACGTTTCCCTGTGGAGTGGTTTTCGGGGGTCCCAGCTTGCGGTTTTCGGGGCCACCGCATGTGCCTCTCCGACCCGCGTCCTTGGGGTGGGGGGGTCCCTGTGCGACGCTCCTTTGCGGAGACGCTGCCTTCATTTGTCTCCGAAAATTAAGGCTGCACTTTCCCGAAGGTTACTTTTCATTTGATTGCTTCAATTATTTTAATCCAATACCCACATATTGTATCACATTTTGTCGATTGATATAACTTTAATAACCTCAAAAAATAAGGAATGTTTTTGATTCGATTTGAAGGTTTAATGGCCTACTGAAAAGGCGAGTGTTTGGACGATTTTACGCACAGATCGCATGGCTGTTATACCATCGGAATGTTATCCACTAATCCACATGACCACGATCGTCCTTCTGGGGGGTCCCCGTGGACCTTTGGGGGTCCCTGGGTGACCCCCCAACACAATAGATAGCCTACAAGGACAACACAAAAATCACAAAGGACAATTCATTTACAATCATGCAGCTGTCTGTCTGTCTGTCTGTCTGTCTGTCTGTCTGTCTGTCTGTCTGTTAATTCTGATGAATTAAAAAGGTGGACCCTGTTGTAAACAAGTGTACCCATTCTGCATACTGTGAAATAAAAATTAAAATCAATCAATCAATCAATCAATGCTTCAGATGGGGCTGAACTGTCACGCGGGCGGCGGGATGGCGGAGGATGGGGGTGGAGCTAAGGACGAGGAGGACGCGGCCAGGCGGGGCATGGCGCGCAACCTGAAGGAGCTGAAGCAGAGACACCCCGACAAGGACATGGAGCAGCTCATTGAGATGGCCAACTACCAGGTGCGATAATTATACTAATAACCCATTCACAACTCATTCACCCAGACAAGATGGCCAACTACCAGGTGAGATATATTAAGTACTGTATTTAAGTACAATTTTTAAGTATTTACCGTTACTTGAGAATTTCCAATTTTCCAGTGCTTTTTAGTAGAGTTATAAACTGAGGTTCTGTGTGACCATCCTCTGGCAAGGATATTTTGTTGATTGTTTTTACCTCAATCAACACATTGATTGAGGTCCCACTGGGTGTAGATAATCACGTTGCCGCTCACTGTGCGTTCGCAAAAAAACAAAATAAATAAAATAAAGTAAAGTTTGGTCCATGCGTTCCTTTGTTATGCTCCGTCGAAAATACCATAATGGCGGAGCAGGAAGAGGAAGGGTCCCGGAGCGGAGATAAACGCACGTAAGAAAGTCCTCTCAGGTGGGATTGGATCGCATGATTTCCTGGTTCCTGCTTTCAATGACAGTCAACCGGTGACTCATACATAGTTAGGTTAGCGAAGAGCGCCATCTATCGAAACACATGATCTGACGAGAAATCTCGTCATGCACAAGCAATGAGTTAAGATACTGTATACAGTTATCTACAGCGTAAGAATGAGTACCGTGGATACAGCAGGGTTAGAACATACATCATATTATTCAACACAAAACCATCAATCATTGCAGAATCGCAGGTGTGCAAGTATATGACATATAAATTATATCCACAGAATGCGGGTGGGCAGGCGCAGGCGCACACGCACACGCATCTCAATGCACTACATTGCCGTTTCTGCAATGGCAGAGTGGACAAAAGCCCTGCTATAGAGCACCGAAGCACTTTCAGTAGAGGGCACCAACACACAGGTTTATAGGTTTTTTATTTGTAATGAAATCTCCATAGGGCGATTTTATGTCGCTTCATATAAGAACTGTGTTTGAAAAATAAACCGACCACCCCGGCCTTTTCACTCATATGGATATGAAGCATCGACTGAAGGTGGAAATGTACAAATATACCCAAAGAGTAACAAAATAAGCGTTAGAAACGAGCCAAACAACCCAGAGACTACATTTCCGGGTAGGCTGCTTCTGCCCGCAGCCCGTCGCACAACAGAAACTGAACGTTAATTACGTTTATTTGTATTTTTATTTTATTGATATATAATGTATCGTGGTTAGTACGAGTCGAGTCACCACCAGCTGAGCTTACGTCAACGAGGAATCTCAGGAACGCAATATGTTGACAGCTGGGCGTGACGTATATGCTCAGCGACATTGCATTCATATGTAGTTTCAAGGCTTTTGCGGCCACATTAATTCCATTTTCTCTAGAAACTGGCTGTATCAAATATGAATGGACATCATTAACGACGCACAGCCACTCCCCTGACAGAAACGCCGGGGTGGTCGGTTTATTTTTCAAACACAGTTCTTATATGAAGCGACATGAAATCGCCCTATGGAGATTTCAATACAAATAAAAAACCTATAAACCTGTGTGTTGGTGCCCTCTACTGAAAGTGACGTCAGACTTCGGTGCTCTATGGCGGTGTATGAAGGAACCCAATTCATCAGAAAACATGTTCTGACGTTTTGAAGCATGCAACCGAGTCTATGAGTCCAAGGCATTGATAAATGTTGATCTGTTCTACCGTCTTCCCTTGGATGGACCCCATCAGCGCTGTCGAATGAGGCATGTGTTTGCTGTGCTAATGACCAGTTATTTAGTTTTGTCCACATTCAGCTGCCGGTAGTTAATATCAATGCACCATTGTGTACAGTGAGAAATGTTGTTTTGATAGGCTGATCACACACACTTAACCCATTAAGACCTGAGACGATTCAGTGAGAACGTTTTTGTGCAAAGGACCCCCCAAAAATGATATGACCTAGTATAGCTAAAAGTTAAAATGACACAGATGCTTTCCCGGTTCTAATGGGCTAAGGGTCCATTCACACCAAGCACCATGACCATAACTATGAGGATAATGATGTGAGTATCCATTCCACACTGATGACCCATACAGTACATTCTGTAAACAGCGCCACTCACTAATAAGGCACTGTGTGCAGTCCAGCTGTGTGACAGCCCATCTACTCACGGAGGGGGGAGCTATCCGTGGTGCTGAAAGACTATAATCACAGTGGTTTTCAACCCTTTTCACACCAAGGTCCATTTTTTATGCGGCATTTGAGCCACGGACCACCATTTGATGAGATTTAGCCTCTGACCCCATACTTAGAGTTTTTTGTTGTCGTTGGATAAGAGCTAAGT
This sequence comes from Electrona antarctica, assembly GCF_951216825.1. Lineage (NCBI taxonomy): Eukaryota > Metazoa > Chordata > Actinopteri > Myctophiformes > Myctophidae > Electrona > Electrona antarctica. Next base: position 17,106,089 of record NC_136802.1, read on the forward strand.
CTACAATTCCATGCTGTATTGTGTTGGCATTGGAGATACAGTATAACAGGCAAATGTTGATAAAACAAAATAACTTTTTGTAAATTAAGTAATGCAGATGTTTAACACTAATTTGAGAGCGTAAAGTGGAACCAAATGGATGTGTAAGGCTCTCAAGGGTTAAAGTTCTATAAGGGTCCATTTGGTTACCAACTTTCCATCATTCCATAATGGAGAATAACATTGGGTCATATTAGAACCGTCTCATATAAGAATTGTGGTCCAAAAATATAAGCAAACTGCCTCTGCGATGTGGCTTTACGATAGCCAGTCGCGCATATTTGACAGTTTGTTTCTGGCGAAAATTGTAAAACTCTTTGAACGGCGTTTCACTGTCACTGCAGAAGTCCGAGAATGGCAGTAGTAGTCATCAGTTTATTTGACGCGTGTGGTGATGGGTGGGTGTGGGTGGGTGGGTGATGGGTGGGTGTGGGGCTGGCACGGTCATGTGTGCAGTGGTTGTAAAGGAAACGGGACCGAGGGCACCGCCCTGAGGCACTCCAGTGTTGCATTGGTGATGACGGTTGATGATGATCCAGTGCTTGGCGGTCACTTTGAACCAGGCCATGCATAATTCATACGCAGCTGACAGTACTGTACATGTAGCACAGACAAACAAACAGTGCCAAACGACCATATAGACAACGCTGTCGGGCAAAAACCTTATATGTCCATATTTTGTATGTTTTAATGGGTTATTTTAAGGAACAGTTTGCACATGAATATGCATTAGGAGGACATCTCTGATGCCAATCCAGACAGAAAACATTTGTGCGTGATGACGTGGCACGCACCCAGCGTCTGGGTATATAGCGGGGCCACGCCTACACGTGGCAGCCGCATTCATCTTTTTTCCTAATGCGTATTCACTCGCAAATGTTACTTAAATAACCACGGTTATTGCATAACCTCCAGTTTGTTTCAGTAAATGAATGGGTCGCGATGCGACACATTGTCAGCTTGTAGATCAGCTATTTTTCCAGATTCCCACGGGTTTCGCAGGGACGTCGGATAATTTAGAAATTACACCCTGACGTCTGTGTTTTGACACTTTTTTGGTGACTATTCTCTTGCCAGTCCTCTGAACAGTGTTTGTGCCAAGTTTGAAGCAACCGTGCACCTCCAAAGTCTGAATGTCACCCATGCACCACCCACCCACCTTCCATGCAATTTTAACCCATTCAGGACGGGAACCCCTTTTGGTGTTTTAAGCATAGCAGATTGTGAAAATGTGGCACAAATCATACTTTATATTCTTTTCTTCGACGGGTGGCTGGCATTTCCTTAAAATAGATAGGGTGAGAAGTTCAGTCACGCAAGAGAGACTCGAAGTAGAGTCGCTGCTTCTTCGCCTGGAAAGGAGCCAGCTTAGGTGGTTCGGGTGTCTCCCTAGGGAGGTCATCGAGGCACTCGGAGGAGACCCCGGGGCAGACCAAGGCGCAGTTGGAGGGATTACATCAACTCACTGGCCTTGGAACGTCTCAGGATCCCCCAGAGGAAGTCATTAATGTTGCTCTGGAGAGGGAAGTCTGGAGCACTCTGTTGGAGCTGATGGATGATTTAGAATCGGCCTCAGGTCTAAATGGGTTAAAAAAGTACAGTATATTGAACCAATGGAAAGTATTAAAGGGTCAGGACACCCCACCTCGTCATTTATTTGATCAGAATTCAGATATAAAGTAGGCGTGGTTATCCATTCTTGTGGGGGAGACGGGCAGAGTGGAGCGTGCATATCATTATATTCTGTATCGACGTCACAGAAAAGCTGTCCGCTGTGAGGACTCTGAGGAAATGCCAATTCTGAAAGCAAAAATTAAAACTAGCTGTTGCAGGTGTAAAAAAGTTCCACAACCTCGCGGCATATTTACCCCTAAAAGTAAGCCGTCAGAGATTAGTATCCTGCCTTGCTGTGGGCACTTTCCCCGGGCATGGCCGCTGTGTTTGATCGGCTGGGGGGAACACGGAGCTGGGAGCTGTGTGTACGGTGTGTACACACACACACACACACACACACACACACACACACGCACGCACGCACGCTCACATCCGTGTTGCTTTTGGCAGAGAAATGTCTGTTTCGAGATGAAGAGAAGAGAACCACGTAAACATGGTACATGGAAGCAGCGGGGGACGGCCGGTCTGCTGAGTGGAGTCTGTCTCTCTATTCGTCAGCAATGACAGAACAGGGAAACCACGCCCTCTAATACAAATCTATATGAAACAAACATAAATCATGAATTAGATATGCCTATGTCATGTCGCAGAAATTGAGTAGCGCCAAATATTTATTTTCTACAGCTACAGAAACAGCCTATGGGCGAGTTGTAATATATCATTGCTCCCTATCACAAAAGGCACAATTATTTTAAGAAATAATTCTAAGAAAAGTTGATTTTTGGTGTCCTGAGCTTGTGACAAAATAACAATTACATTGGCTCCATTGGAACACAGGGTATTTTTAAGTGACTATGTGTGTGGCTGGATGGGTGGCTGGCTGGGTGGGTGCGTCTGAGCACGAAAACAGCATGGTTGTTTTTCACCACCTGTGCGCAACCTAACACACACACAAACACACACGCACATATTAACAGTATATATGGTGATTTCGGGTGTGCCAGTACAGTACAGTGACAGTACAGTACAGTACAGTGAAGGGTACAGTAGAGGGACCCCCAGATCTGTCATTTCTCAACCGTTTCGGACACGGGGCGGCTCGCCGGAATCGGGCCGGCACCCTGGGTGCGTTCCTGTGGGTCTGGAACTCCCCCCCCCCCCCCCCCCCCCCCCCGGGGACCTCCACACGGAGTTGCACCACTTACTTAACACGGGTGTGATTTTTTTTCCTTCATCCGACAGAAACGATATTTTCTTCTCTTGTACCTCCTCCTCTCATTTTTTTGAACCGACCACCAGTGTGTGCGTGCGTGCATGCCTGTAATCCCTACACCCCTCGCGGCAAGGTCCGTGCCACAATCCTCTCTGTGACTGACTGTAAATAAAACACTGTGTTCCGTGGTGAGCTGATGATGTGTGTAGGACAGGCTAGAGGGTGGGAAAGGAGGGCAGAGTGGAGTGATTACACGTGGCAAAGGTCCCAGGAACATTGCAGCCACTTTGTGGTCCGGGCATTAACTTGGCCGAGGCACCCTTAAGAGTCCCGTGTCCCTAGGTGACTCCCCTTGTTAAGCAATGCCTTGAAGTTGAATTTGTAGTCGAGCCAGCTTGACGAGTTCATCATTTAAAATGATTCATCTTTAATGCTCTGCGCTGGGCGTGCAAACAGGTCGGAGGAATGGGCCTTGCACATATAAGTAGACCACTGCTGTATGTGAGCTTGTATATCTGCTATTTTTATATAATAGCCAACCTGAACATCTAAAATGACCCTGATGCTTTCCCGATTTTAATGGGTTAAAGATAAGAGAGATGAGAGACTCATGCACTACTCAAATCTCAAATCTTTCCTGGAGGTCCCAGCTGGTACAAAATATGTTTGAAATGGGAGTCCGCAGTCGAATCCATATCACAATGGGGATGATTTACATGAACTAGATTCAGAACCACAGATTTAATTAACATTCATTGTGGGTATATTGTATATATTCCTTGACAGTGGTTTAACGTACAGTACATACAGTACGCATTGTGAGCTTGTAGATCAGCTATTTCCAAATGATCTTTAGACATTTTATACATTTGAAAACTTGTGAAATAGGACATTCTTCATAGTGAATACTTTTACTTTTGTACTTTAAGTACTGTACATTTTGATACCAATAATTTTGCACATTTACTCAAGTACATTTTGATTACCGGATTTTTTTTACTTGTAACAGAGTAGTTCTACATTGCCGTATTGGTACTTTTACTTAAGTAAAACTTTTTTCCACCACTGGTCCTTGACCAAGTCACTGAACGAGCAGTTTGGCAGCCTTGTCGCACGCATGGCTGCCTCCGCCGTCTGTGTGAGCGTGCACGTGTGAATAGAGTCTGAGAGCTTCGGAAACACGGGTGTTATATAAACGAACGCCGATCAGAACAAACATGGCTGGATGCATCGCCTTATGTTCTTCCAGATGTCACGGTGATATGTGAGCCACGTGCTGCAGCCATTTCGGAACAAAGTTAGAGGAACATATTGTTGGGGGTGTGTGTGTGTGTGTGTGTGTGTGTGTGTGTGTGTGTGCGCGTGTGCGTGTGCGTGTGCGTGTGCGTGTGTGTCGTGCGTGTCGTGCGTGCGTGCGTGCGTGCGAGAGACAACAATAATATGTATTGTTGTTTAATTAAGTTGTTGTTTGCCTTGGAAATGCATTGGGGCCAGAAATCATGTTTATTTTACTCTACCTTTTACTTTGTGTGGTAAGCCATATATCTGTTATACTTGCAGGCAATTTATCATCCATTTAAACTGTATATGTTGATTCTCCATATTGTTGTGTAGCTGTTTCTGTTCTCCAGGGGTTATGGCAACATTACAAAATATATAATAATAACGTAAAAAGTTGAAATAATATGGACATGGTTTAAGCCCTTTTTTTAGCATTAGTATTCCTATGGAAAGTGTCTTGTCCTGCGCAGCAGAAAGCCATCAGTCATCAGCATATCTCCTAGAGACAGCAAGGAGAGCTGTCTAACCATGCTGTGAATTATGTCTGACTACTGCACTGGCTCCAGTGGTGGAAAAATAACTACATCTTTTTATTTAAGTAAAAGTATCAATACTGCAATATAGAAACACTCCAAGTCTGGAATTCAGAATGTACGTATGCAGAACGTCCCATTCCTCGGGAATTGGAAATACTCAAGTAAAGTACAGATACCTCAGTACTTGAGTAAATCGTCACTTTCCAACACATGGTGTCCCTATTTTTTGGCATCATGATGACATAAAAAGCAACGACTCGCATTTAGTATTCCTATGGAAAGTGTCTTGTCCTGCGAAGCAGAAAGCCATCAGTCATCAGCAGATCTCCTGGAGACAGCAAGGAGAGCTGTCTAACCATGCTGTACTGTGCATGAAGCATCATCATGTCTGACTGCACTAGCTGGCTCCCAACTCTTTCTGGGTCAGGGCCCACTTCTGAAATTCTGAATCAGGATCACCTTTATTGTCACATGTCACAGGTTTATACAGGTCTGAAACAGTGGGTGGAATTAGTTTTTTTTGTGTGCAAGCTCCGTCGTTTTGATTGTTTCCAGGAAAGAGAGAGAAGAGTGCAAGGGTAGGGGGGGGGAAAAGAACAAATATAAAAAGAGACAACAGCGTATCTATTTAAACACAACATTAATTCAAACTTACTACAGTACATGAGATTTTGAACTACGATGTTTTGGACATGGGTTTCTTCCTGACAGCGACGAAAATGGACCCGGCGATCGTCATTTATTGATCCGCTATACTATAGTCTCTCTGACGTGTTGCACGTGGATGGACGGGTCATTTATGAAACTGTGTATATGGTTGTCTCGCCCTGCAGACGCTGGTGCAACAGCAGAAGAGCCGAGCATTCTACCGTATCCAGGCAACAAGGATGATGATCGGAGCGGGGAACATTCTAAAGAAGCACGCTGCGGACCAGGCCCGTAAGGTACCGTACTGAGACACACACACACACACACACACACACAACATTTTAGGAAGATTATTTTATTTCATGATTTTACGCCTTTTTATTAATTTTTACTACAATTTTTATCGCACAACTTTTTTCACCTGGAGACCCGCAGGCTTTGTTGACTAGATTTAGAAGACATTTTGAGGCTCTTGCTACTGAAATGATCGATTATTTATATGGAAATCCCCATCATTTAACATGTAGATCTCAATGGGTGAGAAGTAAAGCTTGCAATCTCTCCTCTCTTAGTAAGCGTTGCTAATTTGCCTATTGGACATGGACGCGTTGGGGAAGGACTAGGGAATGGCTAATTGTTGGTAGTTGTGTTTCGCTCACAACCCAACTTGTGTGTGTGTTGTGTGTGTGTTGTGCGTAGGTGGTGAGCAGTCATGAGACCCAGGCCCTGGAGTATGACCCTCACACCATCAGGATGGAGTTCGATCCGGTACTCTACCAGTGCTTCGAGAACTGCGGCTCCCTCAAGCTGACCGTGTCCCGGCGCGGAGGAGATGCCGGGGTCACTGTCAAGGTCAGTGTGTGAACCTGGAGACATCAGACACGCACGCACGCACGCAGTAGGCAAGCAGTAGGCACGCACACACGGAAGGAGTTGTGGACAAAGTACTTTCGTACTTTTACTGGAATGCAGGACTTTTACTTGATACAACGTATTTCCACGTTGTGGTATTTTTTACTTCAGTATGCCTATTGTTCCACCGCTGACTATACCTGTAGATGTCACACAGAGACACCCGACTGGACAAAGTACTCAACGCCAGTACTTGAGTCAAAGTATGGATACTCCTTGTATAATATGACTCCACTACAAGTGAACGTTGCTCTGTCAAGTTGCCTATTCAGATGCCCTTGCTTTAAAAAATAAATATATATAGTATACAGTATATATATATAAAAATCACGTTTTTGGACACTTCCAGACTCCCTTAAAAGAGGCTTTGATAATCCTTACATAAAGGATCACTTTGTAGTCAAACGTCAGGAGGACAAAGGAATGGAAAGAAAGAGGGGAGCGGAGAGGAATAGTAATTTGAACATTTACATAATAAATCAGGATTCTTTCAAGCATACACAATCTCAAATCACAGATTGAGATTGTGTATGCTTGAAAGAATCCAAACAAACCTGAACACTGTTTTGCAAAAACAACCATGCCCAATTATCCATCGGCTTCAGCCAGACCACTGCATTGTATTCCCTTACTCCCATAGCCTGGTTGTACCGTACGGTATCTCACTTTATACACTATAGAGAAATGGAGAAAATACGGTACACAGACTTCACTTTTACACAGAGGATTTCACTGTGTTGTAGGGGATGAAAGTGAGCTGGGAGAAGAAGCCATGTTGTGCTATCTTCAAAGTTTCTCTCTGACCCAGAGGGTCTTTCTATAATAATGTTTCTTCTCTTGTTCTCTCACACAGTCCTCCCTGCAAACTCTTTTTTCTTATCCTGTATTCTCATTGTTTCTTTACTTTCATCCATAACATGGCCATTTTCACTTCAAAGAATAATTTGGTTGCCTCTGTTTTAACTCTTGCAAAGTTTAATTTATGTTTGTGGGTTGTTTATTCCAGCTAGCGTTTATTTGGGTTGCCACTTGCCAGTAAAGTACTCAATTTTTATGAGTGTGCTTGTGCACGTGCCAGGTGGATTATCGCACAGAGGACGGCACCGCCAACGCAGGCTCTGACTATGAGTTTGCAGAGGGAACTCTCATCTTCAAGCCTGGCGAGAGCCTCAAAGGTAAACAACAACACGAGCCTCATTCATTTTGGAAGTAATATTGTTTTGATAATTAATTGTTTCAAAGCCTGGAAAAGGTGAGACATTCTCAAAGGTTCCTATATGGCATTGTACCCAGTGGTGGAAAAAGTACTCACATGTGTTACTTAAGTAAAAGTATCAATACTGCAATGTAGAACTGCAAAGCACTCGTTACTACACTATTCCGGGCTGCGCACCCCCGCCCCTCCGCCTCCCGCCCAGTCAACGCACGCACTCACGCACGCACACACACACGCACGCGCACACATGCATACACACACGCATACACACACGCATGCACGCACGCGAGCACACGCGCACACACGCACGCACACACACACGCACACACACACACACACACACACACACACACACACACACACACACACACACACACACACACACACACGTCACGCACACCTCACACGTCAATGAACATGCACAGGCAAATGAGAAGAATATGGATTAATGGAATGAAAATAACACGACGCTCGCATTTAGAAAAATCAGATATCACTATTTTGTAATTTATGCACAGAGCGCATTTGTGCATGTTGTGCTGTAACATGTGCAACAACAGAGAAATAGATTTTGCTATTTTAATGGAATTAGGTGCATGTAGCCTATATAGGGCTTGTATAGGCTCTAATATTCGCTACACAGTATATTTCTATCTATAAAATAGAGATAGATATTTGCAATTTTAATGGAATTAGAGACGGGGAGGCGGAGGAGGGAGGGGTGTGCTGCCCGGAATAGTGTAGAAACGATGCCGTAGAATTACTCTACTCTAAGTACAAGTATGACATTCAAAAATGACTTGAGTAAAAGTACTAAAGTATTGGTATCAAAATGTACTTAAAGTACTCATTATGCAGAATGTCCCTCTACACAAGTTTAAAATGTATACAAATCTTTAGAAAAAAGCAGACTTGTAGATCGGCTATTTTCAAATGGCCGAAATATAGGGCTGAAATAGGTAATGTATTTTTGTAATTATAATTAAACTCTACTACAAAGTAACTAGTAACTAAAGTTTTCAAATAATTGTACTGGAGTAAAAGTACAATATTTGCCTCTGAAATGTAGTGGAGTAGAAGTAAAAGTACAAAAATGACATTACCTACTCGAGTACAAAATACCTCAAAATGTTACAATTTTACTGTACAGTACTTAAGTAAATGTACTTAGTTACCACTAGGGTGCACCACTGCTAAAAACTGTGCACCCTCTCTCTCTCTCTCTCTCTCTCTCTCTCTCTCTCTCTCTCTCTCTCTCTCTGTCCAGAGATCACGGTTGGCGTGATCGACGACGACATCTTTGAGGAGGACGAGTATTTCTACGTCCACCTCAGTAACCCGCGCGTGGTCGGCTATCCCGAGCCCGCCCCTATGGACTCTAGCTCCTCCCCCAAAGCGGTGCTAGGCGACGCCCATACGGCCACTGTGACCATCTACGACGATGACCATGCAGGTAATAATTGGACAATGTCATGTGACGCCTACAGAGAGAGAATTAGCTCATCCACCTCATTTCCACCCTTTTTTACGTGTTTTTATTGAACTCCCAAAAACGCCTTTAACGTGTTTTGGGGCTTTTTTAATGAATTCTCGCTGTGCTTTGCCCGTGCAATGCTATGGGAGACTCAGATTGAGGTTGATTGAACAACGCAACAATGTTAGGGTCTCAATACTAAATCATTGTTACAGCGCAGTTACAATAGTCATGCTTCTGAAGACTTTTAAATATACGACGCTCACATTAGCTATAGTCGATTGTCGCTATCTGATTTTTGGGGAAGGGTTTTCCAAGTGAAATAGAGCGCTGTATATGTTGGCGGTAGCGCAACAGCGCCGGAGGTTTTGGTGTTGGGCAATGAGTTAAAATCCTTAATTTTATCTGTAATTGACTGATTACCCATGTCTCCATGCATATCGTCACTGTCCGGTGAAAACATTGTATGTCCAAATTCAAAACTGTTACTTTTCAGAATCCCCCTCCCCCCAAAAAATTACTTTTAACAACAAACTTTATTGGTGGGCTATGGACAGTTCAGAAATCTGTCTACCAATGACATCATTTACGGGGATTCCATAGGATTAATAGAATGAAACTAAAGCGTTCTTTTCCTGGAAAATGCGCATGTTGAATGGAAGCCATTGTTATTCCATGAATAAGTTAATAACAATGAATAACAATGAATAACAATCGCATCGCTCCGTTTCCGACGAGGGATAAGGGGTATGAGCTAATGCTAACGATCACTGTGGTCACAACAATAGCTCCGACCTCACTGATAACCCGGAAATTAAACCGAGGCTCGTAGACTGAGAGTGAACGGCTGGCAGAGATAGATTAGGTGTGCTTATGCTACCACCTAGCAGGCAATAAAGGAGTTCGGCAGGTTCCTGAACTGCCCACAGCCCTCCTCTGAGACACAGAACGAATAGGCAGAAATGGTGCCATCCATCTTAAGCCCAAACCGCACCAATGACTCTCCATGCAACTCTTTGCAACAAAACAGTTTTAAGGATCAACCGCAACCAATGCAACTCTTTGCAACTGCCATTGGGGATAAAGGTTGCAACTTGCAAGTAGTTGCATGTTGCAAGTAGTTGCAAGTAGTTGCATGTTGCAAGTAGTTGCAAGTAGTTGCATGTTGCAAGTAGTTGCAAGTTGCATGTTGCAAGTTGCATGTTGCAAGTAGTTGCAAGTTGCATGTTGCAAGGGGCGAATCATTTCACTGGTTTGGGACGGTTAAGACAGAGAGGCGAGGGAGTTGAGTGTTTATACCCACTGCCTGTTGCCACTTATCTAGAGTGAGTAGGTGGTAGAGTAATGTAACACAATGTAATTGTCGCTCTCATCCTCTCGAGGTATTTTTAGCTTGGAGACATTCAGTGAGTGAGTGACCGTGGGTATTCATCAACGTAATCTGTCTGTCTGTCACCCCCTCTGTCTGTCTGTCTGTCACCCCCTCTGTCTGTCTGTCTGTCACCCCCTCTGTCTGTCTGTCACCCCCTCTGTCTGTCTGTCTGTCACCCCCTCTGTCTGTCTGTCTGTCTGTCACCCCCTCTGTCTGTCTGTCACCCCCTCTGTCTGTCTGTCTGTCTGTCTGTCACCCCCTCTGTCTGTCTGTCACCCCCTCTGTCTGTCTGTCTGTCACCCCCTCTGTCTGTCTGTCTGTCTGTCACCCCCTCTGTCTGTCTGTCTGTCTGTCTGTCTGTCTGTCTGTCTGTCTGTCTGTCTGTCTGTCTGTCTGTCTGTCTGTCTGTCTGTCTGTCTGTCTGTCTGTCTGTCTGTCTGTCACCCCCTCTGTCTGTCTGTCTGTCACCCCCTCTGTCTGTCTGTCTGTCACCCCCTCTGTCTGTCTGTCTGTCACCCCCTCTGTCTGTCTGTCTGTCTGTCTGTCTGTCTGTCTGTCTGTCTGTCTGTCTGTCTGTCTGTCTGTCTGTCTGTCTGTCTGTCTGTCTGTCTGTCTGTCTGTCTGTCTCTCTCTCTCTCTCTGTGTCTCTCTCTCTCTGTGTGTCTCTCTCTCTCTCTCTCTCTATCTGTGTCTCTCTCTCTCCTTGTGTGTGTTTCGATCTCTCTCTCCCTCCAGGTATCTTTACCTTTGAGGTTGACAGCGAGCGGGTGAGCGAGAGCGTGGGCGTGATGGAGGTGAAGGTCCAGAGGATGTCGGGCGCCCGTGGCCTGGTGGCCGTGCCGTACCGCACCGTGGACGGCACGGCGCTGGCCGGCGAGGACTACGAGCTGGTCAGCGGGAAGCTGGAGTTCCACAACGACGAGACCATGTGAGTAACCAACGGCTGGATCCATGAGTTTGTCCAGTGTCTCCACACATTCCTCCATCCCATATTTGAATTTGAACTCCAAAACAGCTCTCAGTGTAATTCAGTGCGGACTTCGAGCGTCCTGGTTATAAGCGAATGTTTTAAATATTGATTTGCACTTTTCAAGGTTGGCCTCCTCCATAATTTTGTGCCTGAACTATTCCTTTAAACATCATTTGACTGTGTCACCGTTGTACCAAAGAGCACTGTGTTTTGGGATTTGTACTCGGCATTAAGACAATCGACGAGCAAATGCACAGAGAATATTGTTGCAATCACGGACACTCATCGTGAATTATCTATCCAGGCCGCATGGTCGCGTTAAGTGCAGACAGCCACAGCAACCCTGTATCCATTAAAATATAGACTCTCTCCAGAGGTGTCTGACTTCCATCGTGCGTGTGAAGAATGAGATCCGATGCAGACATAAAGTACGTGGTGAGAACGCATAATATATACAGTCACATATGTGGTGTTAATGCAAAGCGAGTGACAGCATATTGCTCAATAATGGTATGCCCTGGCCACATACAGACTGCATGTTATTATTGTTACTGTATGTCGGCTCCATTATGGTAAATGGAGCCAAAATGACACATCGTCCTCTTGACTTGTCCCGCACGGTGAGGTAATGTATTGAACGTTTCACCCTCTCGTTCGGTATATGAGGAGTTTGTTGTGTGCATACTGTACTGTAAGTGGCAATGTGTTGGACGCCTTCACCGTCGGTTGCTTTCAGACATTAATTGCATGTACTTACTGTGCTGTACTGCAGGGTTTCTCAAAGTGGGTGCCGTCCAGGGGACTGCTCATAAGTCCCACATCCCGTTAGTCCGACCTACGTGATCTGTTGCGACTGAGGTTAGGGTTAACGACCTATGTGGCCGGTTAAGACTGAGGTTAGAGGTCTGACCTACGTGATCGGTTGCGACTGAGGTTAGGGTTAACGACCTACGTGATCGGTTGCGACTGAGGTTAGGGTTCGCGACCTACGTGGCCGGTTAAGACTGAGGTTAGGGTTAGCGACCTACGTGGCCGGTTAAGACTGAGGTTAGGGTTAACGACCTACGTGATCGGTTGCGACTGAGATTAGCGTTAACGACCTACGTGGCCGGTTAAGACTGAGGTTAGGGTTAGCGACCTACGTGGCCGGTTAAGACTGAGGTTAGGGTTAACGACCTACGTGATCGGTTGCGACTGAGATTAGGGTTAACGACCTACGTGGCCGGTTAAGACTGAGGTTAGGGTTAGCGACCTACGTGGCCGGTTAAGACTAAGGTTAGGGTTAGCAACCTATACGTGGTCGGTTAAGACTGAGGTTAGGGTTAGCGACCTACGTGGCCGGTTAAGACTGAGGTTAGAGGTCTGACCTACGTGGCCGGTTAAGACTGAGGTTAGAGGTCTGACCTAAGTGGCCGGTTAAGACTGAGGTTAGAGGTCTGACCTACGTGGCCGGTTAAGACTGAGGTTAGAGGTCTGACCTACGTGGCCGGTTAAGACTGAGGTTAGGGTTAGCGACCTACGTGGCCGGTTAAGACTGAGGTTAGGGTTAGCGACCTACGTGGTCGTTTAAGACCGACCTACGTGGCCGGTTGGTGACACATACTGTTATCTTAGGGGAAAATATATTTACGTACCGTAATATTGACATAAATGTTCTATAAAGTAACAATGTGATGTGGAAGAAAATGTGTTGTTCAGCGATTACACATCACATATCGTTGCAAAGCTGTTGCTTTTTCAGAAACTTGATAAATAGAAGCAATATTTTTGAAAGGCGGGGATGTTGAGATGCCCTTTTAGCGTGGCATTTTGTGTTCCTTCTTATTTTGTTATGACAGTTTACTAATATTATTGAAGTCCACCACACTCAACAAAATTGCTTTCATCATGATCTAAAACTGCCAAGTGAGTCACGGTGTGGTCGTTGGTGTTTAGCTGTGTGTTCTGCTGAAGCATAATGGGACTCAGATATGGCAGGAACATTTCAATTAACTCCCACTTTTGGCTGTTTATAAAAAGCACAGTTATTCAATAGGTTCTCGCATGACATATAATAGACTCTGTATTTATATTTTTAAGGAAGTTAACCACTTAGACCCTATAGATATACTTAGATATAGATTGTCTATTTCCGTGTGATCGGAACTACAGTTCTTAACCTGTCGTTAGAAGCAACAGCTGCACCAGTGGTTCTCAAGGTGGGGTCCGGGGACCCCCAGGGGTCCTTCGGGGGGTTCCAGGGGGTCCCCAGTGAAATTAGTTAAGCTTCAACGTCAGATAACTCACAAATAGATTGAACAAATATGTATTATAGAATGAGAATACAAGTGTGCATATAATATTTTATCTTGCCGTTCGGCTCTGCTACATTTTCTCCCTGCTCGGCACAATTATACAACCATCGTTAAACATTAAAGGTGTAGTGAAATAAAAAATACGTTTTTCACACTTTTAGACCATCTCCGTGGTCATCATATGAGCATACCTAACAATGGATGCCAAAAAAATGGGAAAATTCTCATTTTTCTATATCAAAAGTCCATAAAAATATTTGTTTTATTACTTCCTGAAAACGAAAACGTGCTGCGTGATGACGTGTCGAGGCCAACATCGATAAAAGCCAATAAAAATGAAGCTCACCCGTATCCTCTCCATATGTGCGCATCCGTGCAGCACAGCTGCTATTGATTACAGAAATCCTCCGTTTTTATTCCCATTCCAGATAACATCCAGACAGTGTATTACTCGGTTTCAACTTAATCATCACGCTAAAATATGTATCTGAAAACATTATAGGGTAGAAATAAGCCACATAACAGTAAACTGGTACAGTTGGCCGTCTATTTGATTTGTAAACAAACACACACCACGCTGCTGCGTATAGCATAGCAACAGTCCCTAGCTACCGTCCCATCGCCTGAAGGGATGCGACGCTCTGATTGGTTCAGAAACTTCAGACCGGTGTTTCAACTTGAAACCGTTTGAAACTTCATAATAAAATGTCCACCATTTCCGTTTCATTACACCTTTAAGAGCAGGGAGATAGATATACAATAACAACCCATTAGCAACAGAAATAGCAGAGCTCACCGGTGGTGCTGGGGTGGCGGTGGGAGCAAACGGTGCATAACAACAACCAGGAGCCATGTGCAGAAGGAACACAGGGAGACTGCAGTCTTAGGTGAGCTTAAATACCCCGCCCAATTGGTCAGCTGACTGCCACATCAGCGCATGACATTTTGGGTCGTGCATAACACTGTATACACCCACATACCGGTAGTAATGCAGCGTATTAACCCCTCGAGTATATCTGACTAACTAACTCGGGTACAGGCTTTAGATCCGACACTATTATTGATCCTCCAGTCATTAGACCGACAACCTACCTCAAACCCTAACCTAACCATAACAATAACCGCAAGCACGGGAGCAGCACATGTTCGAGCGCTAGTCCGACCGTTGTTCCCGCATGTCGGACTAATGCTCCGTCGGAATTACCATGGGATCCCACTAACTCCGCAAGCTACGTATCATTGTAGTTATATTATGCTATAGACTATTTGAAAATAGCCAGATCATTTTCAAAACATCTTTAGACTATTTGGACTATTTCAACAACATAAATCCCGACTCAAAATATTTTTACATGGGTGTCCTTAGCCATATTTATTAATTTGGGGATCCTTGATATGAACTGAACTGCACCATCAGGGTCATTTAATTCGGTAGGTCAACAATTTCACCCTAACACCAGCGTGGTTTGGCTGCTGCCAACATTATGGAAACAGTTTTTTTTCTTTCTTTAATATATATTTTTTGCTAATTTAGCAGCTGCAAGGTTGCTCATTCACAGAGGACAAAGTGATACGTGTTTGATGTTCCCCACAAACAAAAGTACGCTTTTATTTCAAAGACAGCATATGAAAGTACATTTGACAGTTCTCTGTTCACTGATAGACTCTTTAGCAATTTAATTTCATCTACGTTCAGAGAAGTTCAAGCTTTGAATTCTTGCCTTCTGGTGCTTGGAATCCTTTCCAACCCGATCTTCTGTTTGTACCTTCAGAAGATCTTTTGCACGCACGCATGCATGCACACATGGCACACAGAACACACACAGTCTACGGAAATGTTGTTTTCCTTAAACTTCAAGTTAATTGTCACATCACAAGTTTGCAGGTTTGTACAAGCTCACAGCGCTTTGCCATTTCAGAAATAATCATACAAATAGTCAATACAGAAAGAAACAAAGGAAACAAAGCCAAAGATAACAAGACGCAATTAGCTAAATTTAGCAGCAGGTGTGTGTGTATAGCAGCAAATATATACTGTAGAATCTCTGTTTCTTGTACAAGCGAGATATATCATTTAGCAACAGATATCAGACATGTACTGGACCTCTTTTGTAGAGAGAGATTCAAGGTCATTATGTGAATGTTGTACACTATGTCCAAAAGACCAAAATATAACTTCAGGATGTCATGCCGTGATAGGGGCATGACATTTTTAATTGTATTCTTCGACACACTGTGCGTGTGTGACTGCGTGCGTGCGTGCGTGCGTGCGTGCGTGCGTGCGTGTGTTTATTTTTTAATACAAGGCCTCGGTTGACAGTGCAATGCAAAGTTAAAAGTTTGAGCAGGATTCAGAAGTTCAGAACTTGATTCAAGGTTAGCGAGGCAACAAAAAAGCTTCTTCAAGCTTGATGCTTTTACTGCAGTGAAGCTCTTGTGTCTCATGCACTTTATGACATTGTATGATTTATGATTCGTACATTATTATTGCAGAGTCAGTACTCAGTGATCTGACTCAGGTTTTCAACCCTTTTCACATCAAGGTCAATTATTTATTGGGCATTTGAGCCATTTGATGAGATTTAGCCCCTCAGACCTAAAGACTTTGTCCACAATTCCATGCTGTATTGATGTTGGTACCATAGGAGAGATAACCGGCGAACGTTGATCAAAATAACAATTATTCTAATGTGTAGAGTAAATGTAGTAATGCAACAATAATTGAACTCTTGAGAGCGTAAAATGAAACCAAATGGACCCGTAAGGGTTTCTTCTTCTTCTTCTTCTTCTTCTTCTTCTTCTTTTTCTCCTTTAGTCCTCCTCCTCCTCTCTCTCTCTCTCTCTCTCTCTCTCTCTCTCTCTCTCTCTCTCTCTCTCTCTCTCTCTCTCTCTCTCTCTCTCTCTATCCCAATGTCAGTTCAGCTGAGAGAGAGAGAGAGCGAGATGGAGGGCATATTGAGAGGGGATATTACAAGTGAGTGAAGTGCAGACGATTGATAGATTAATCCAGAGCTGTTTACGATCCAGTTAAATTACCTTGGCAAAAAGTCAGATGGACGGAGATGGATGGAACAGAGAACAGGGGCTGTATAGGGTCAGCAGAGGACGACGAGGACAGGGCATTTTGGGAAAACTGTGAAATATTTCTCTTACTGAATAATGAAATGCCCAAAATATAAGAAGGATCAGAAACCGTTTGGAGAAGGTGCACTCTACTCAGGGAGAGTTTTGAGGAGTAAAGTCTCAATAACTGGGTGCAGATTCTTCAAGATACAATGAAAAAGGAATATCCGCACTTTTTTTTTAATGTTTTTTTGTGGCTTTCGCCTGGCTTTCGCCTTTATTTTATGGCTGCCCAAGGAGTGTTTTTCGTGCAAAACAAATGCTTAGAATGGATTCAGAATGATGAAAAACCCCTAGTTTGACATGCCACATGCTATTTAAAGCATAATGAAATTTAGAACATTTTGCCATATATTGGCTGTTGATGGTACCCCAACTTTCAGCAGCTGTCAAAAATTCCCCTAGGGTGGTTGAATATAAACCAAGAAAATTCTTGGTAAGAAATGTATTCCCAGATTTGACTGGTAATACTGATGATATTCCCTGACTATGGGGGGGAGACATGCAGTAAAAGCCGTCGGGATCGGGAGTCGAACCCGCGGCACACTGCCAGACTGGATTACCAGCCAATAAGGTGCCTGGACCGCTGAGCCACGGCCCAGGCCGCACTCTAGTTTCTTATGAACTTATTCATTTTCAAAATGCAAACACAGCAGCAGAGAAACGGACGCATTTCGGCACGTCGGCCTTCCTCAGCGTTTCAGACTCATAGAGAGTGCCGATATTCCATTTACAAAACATAATAAGGACACCATGGCGCCGCCATCTTTAGCGTTTCAAAATGTCCCAATGTAAACTTTCGGAGTGCTTCCTCTGAATCTGTGGTTCTTCAACACCAGTATGTCGAGCAGGGACGTGCAGAGAGTATTAGAGGGGCAGGGGCTGAAATCCCATAAGAGGGCACTTTATAGGATAAAAATAGCGAAAATAGCAGATCTACAAGTTCACAACGCGTGGCGCTTCAACACGTTGAGAGCTTGTAGATCAGCTATTTTCGGGGCGCAAACCAGCACTCTTTAGCTAGTGGAGATGCGGTGTACGACATGGATTTCTAAACAAATTTGTTCAACGCAAAATACTGTGTTCAAGTTCAGGAGACTTCAGAAAAAAAGCAATTCTCCTGAATGCTGCCTTCCGGTATGGCATAGAAAGGAGTGGCATTTGCATTTCTTTCACCATGTAGTAAAAAGTAAACGCTGCATTCGTGGTCTGGAAAGGGCAGTTGTTTTTCAGACGGGTAAAAGGGCAGGTGCTGAAGCCCCCTTTGATGTCTATGTGTGCACGTCCCTGATGTCGAGGCACACTGCTATGAGAGACAGGTCCAGGTGTGCCATGTATGGCATTTTGTGACAGCCACACATTATTATTGCAATGAATATAACACAGCTATACAAACAGAAATGAAGGAAGTGAACGGCAATGTTCCCTCTAATTGTTCACCGGTCTGAGCAAACACTCCACACCTTCTGAGCACAACTTGAACAAGTGAGCAACATGAGCGCACTTTGTACATTATGCTCATGTCATGTTATGGCTTATTCAAACCTATAAGTAACAGTTGCATTACTTTTAATAAACTGTAGGCTATAAGGGCAGTTACACAAAAAAGAAAGAAAATCCATTCTTTTTCAGTATTATAGCTATCTGAACACATGTAGAGGAATATGTTGACAAAACGGTGTGTACATAAACAACAGGCCTAAATGAGTCAACAAAACGCAAAATGCATGGACATACTAATTGACAGATGGCCCTGGCTGAGAAGTGACAGGCATTATGATTAATACAAGACAGTAGCCTAATAATGTATGCATGCAGTGCAGTCTATATGATGTGAGCATTTATATGCCTACCATTTGTAGCCTTACTAGCCTACACTCTGAGTTAAATTAACAGATTGAGGTCCCAGTCCCAGTTAGTCCAGGCTAATTTATATGAATTTAATTTGGGGGTCCTTGAAATTAAAATGGCTGAGGATCACTTTGTTAAACTGTAGACTATAACAACAGGGCTTGGTTTAGAAAAGCCTATATTTTGCACTAAAGTAATATATCGAATAACACATAAATATAGGTTTTAAGGCTAGACTGGCATTGTAGAGATCGAGGTGGACTAGTGAGATATGAGATTATCTCTCCTTCATTGTGGGACTGCAGTACTCTGGAGATATGTCAACACAACAAATACAATGTGAATTGTGAATGTTCAGCTTCAGTCAGTTTTTTAGTTCCTACCTGGAGGAGTAAGTGCGTTATCTCTGCTGTGCACAGCTGGGGAACCATGTGTTTAATTATATCCATGGTCTTTTTTCAGTCGCGCGTGCGTGCGTGCGTGCGTGCGTGCGTGCGCGTGCGTGCGCCTATAACTTCACATCAGCGATTTCCATATATGACACACAGATCCCCAAAGATAGCAGATCTACAATTTCAGCATGTAGAGCTTGTAATAGGTCTGCTATTTTTATACAGTTGTGCTTTGATGTTGTTGACTTAATTGGTTGGAAATGGTTGTAAAACCAACTGCTTTGTATTATACTGTACAGTAGGCTATCTGGAGTTTTGGACAGACTGAGCTTGGCAGAGCACTGAGAGCAGAGAGAGAGAGAGAGAGCATAAATAAAAGAGGGGCGCGTTGTTAAAACTCCATCCGGTGTGAACGACAAAAATATACTTTAGAGACACCGTAAATGGGGGGTCTGCAAGAGAATGAGAGAGAGAGAGAGAGAGACGGTGAAGGTCATCGGAGAGAAGAAATGTAATGAGAGACAGAAGAAAGGGAGGAGAGAGAGGGAACGAGCAGGGGACGGGCGAGAGAGCGACAAAACAAATGTGAGGGGATAAAAGGAGCTTTGTGTGAGACGGACAAATATGGATGAAGAAAGTTTGTTTATTTATTCTTCGTCCGCTTTGACAAGATGGACACAAACGAGTGAAACATTGGAGAGAACCTGGGGGCGGGGGGCTGGTTTGGTGCACTGGGGGAGCGGAGGTGGTCTGAGCCATGGGAGGACAATATAGCTAAATAGTTGCTGTCGTTTTGGAAACGTCGTACTGTATGTCTAGAAAGCCTTCTTATTTTGATAAAACAAAAGGGGAAAGGTGAAAATACTGTAGCTGATCTAAAAAGCTGCTATTTTCACGACTTTGGTGCGACACTCTTGTATGATGAGGAAGGCGTTGTGGAGATATGAGGTTTCTGCCTGATCAGCGACAAAAGGAGAGAGGAGGTGTAGGAGGAATCCAGCCAAGGAACGCAGGAGCAGTGGTGTAAAGTAACTAAGTACATTTATACTTAAGTACTGCACTTGAGTACAAAGCAAATGTAATTTGTTCTTTACTGAGTATTTCCAATTTCCAGTAGACTTCTACTCCACTACATCTCAGAGGCAAATATTGTACTTTTACTCCACTACAATTATTTGACAACTTTAGTTGTCATCGTCATGTGGCGGGCTTTTCAAGATTTACCATCGATGATTGCATTGGAGTCACACAGATCTGGGACATATTGACTTTCGTGTCAGAAATAATTCATAGAGGGGGTGGCACAGTCGGCAGTGCTGTCGCCTCACAGCTAGAAGGTCCTAGGTCGAAGGATGCATCGAAGGAAGCATGAGGTCAGTCCGCTGCCCCCCCAGGTTGGCAGAGGAAGTGTAGTGCCCAGGATTACATTAGATAATTGACACTGGGTGAAAAAATGGGTTAGAAAAGAAAATAAATAATTCATAGCGAAACCTGACAGCTGGCAGGCCGGGCCATTTAACAACACAGATGGCGTTGGTTCATGGAGACCACTTCATAATCCTATCCATCCTTCTTCTTCGATGTCTCCCTTTTGACTCATACCTGTCTATTTAACCTCTAGACGGGCCTGCCCAAAAGTTATTTGTGCAGCAAATTTTGCCCGGCAGCCGGCGAAAACTAGAGTTCTCAACAGGCCTGAGAATTATGCCCTGGCCCTACCTGGGTCCTCATCAAACCCTGTACACTCAAGACACTGCCACCGCTGCCACCTTTAGATCTCCATATATGGAGCTGACTTGTTCTGACATTCCATATATGTTGATCTGACCTCATCAAACCCTGTACACTCAAGACACGCTCCATATATGGCCAGTGCACGCTTCTCGCCCCCAGACATCTTACTGGTACTGTAGTCCTCACTCATGCTTAATTTATTATGCACACGGCATGCATGCATAAATTGCCGATCTGCAAGCTCACAGGTCTTGAGAGCTTGTCGATTGCCTATTTCCGGTGTGCGACACTGGCATGCAATTTAAGCACAAAGGTGAACATGCAAAGATCACGAACCATGTCAGACCATGTCTCGCACTATCTTCAGGGACCAGTAGGGTGGGGTGGGGGGAGGGCGGTGGGGGGTTGATGGATATGTTTTCCCAACCACTTTATGCATTGGTCAATTTAACAGCGCTAACATCAGCACATTAAAAATGCATGGTGCCCAAGGACACAGGAGTGATGCTTAAAGTGCGTGTGCGTGTTAGCGCGCGTGCGTGCGTGCGTGCGTCTAGAGAACAGTACATCACTACCAGACAGTCCTCAGGGACCGTTCCCTTCAAATCAAGCCGACTCTGAACTGCAAATTTCAAGGGTTTGAATATTGACATTTTGTTTTACCATTTAACGAGAGAACCTTGAATATTAGCGGCACTTATACAACGACATCATCATCATCACCTCCTTTAAAGGTAATATTCATACATAACCCCCGGAGGAAATTATGACTTAAACTTTGAACAAAAAATAAGCCAAAGGCTTTGCCACTAAAGTGTAAAAGTTGAAGTCCAAATATACTGCACAAGCTTTCTGGCTCAGAGGCTCTGCAGGGTGGTGAGAAGATTAATGGAGGTTTAATGTCTACAGCAGTACTTCTCAAGGCTTTTTTTTGGTCCAGTGCGCCTAGCTCTATCTAACATTATCCAGGTCCTTTATGCCACTCTCCGTGAACCCAATTAGAAATGCAATCGTACAGACATAAAATAGGCCGGGGGATACCATTGTAATGCTATTTGGTGTTAAATAACTGCTACGGTTATAAATTGGAAATTTAATCTACGCCTGATGATGCCCTATTTATATCTGGGACACATACAGACAGACAGACACGGGTTTAGTGAATTACTATATGGATAATTTAATCATGTTCATTTGAGAACAATTGAATAAAAATGTCATGATCACAATCTGCCCATCGTCTCTGTCCGCAGACCTTTCCCTAGTGCCTGTCTATGGAAGCGACACAGCTTTCTGCCCCATGTGCACAAAGGGAGGGACTTTCGCCCTATAGTTTTAGACCCTGTCTCAAGCGAACTTGAGCCACGAGAGACACCACAGAGTTTAAGTAAAGTACAAATACCTAAAACTAAATACCACCACTGCTGCCGGGTGACATCTGGCCATATATCCACACAGACCCGGAGCATACTGTACGTCAGTCTTAGCAGGTCCACCCAGCACTCTTTCTTTTTTTCTTTCTTTGTTTTGTGTCCGTCCGCATACTACGGATATTAATTGGGCTTATGAACTGAGCTTTTCACTGCCAACACTTCTCACAGGACGTGATGGTATCATATTAACTGCGTTTGTTTTTTTCCCCCCTGGAGATAATTTACTTCTGCTCTTGGCCGGTCTTGTGCACGGCTCTGAAAGATAATGATTATGTGATTGGTCATGATTAAATCTGATCAATATCCGATCTGATAATCTGTATTCACCCTAATCCAGGGGCTAATTCCTCCCGGACTTTTCCATTTCCAAGGACCCCCCCGATTAGCTTTAGCTTCTGGCTCTCTGCACACTCTGCCTCTTGGCTGAGTTATCTCTTCTGATTGGATCGAATTAGTATCCCAGCCTGTTTACTAAAGAGCTGGAGAGACAGGGAGACCTCTGTTACTGAACACTCTATAGCAATGATACTAACACTCATTTTAACAGCGCAATATCACTTACCCTAACTTTAACGTGGTTTTCTTCAGGGTTCACGGTCATCTACACAAGCATTACGCAGTCATCACATCAAGGCAAGGAAAGGAAGCATGGTTGGATGGAATTAAGTGAGGCAAGGAAAGAAGTGAAGACGCGGAAGGAAAATAAAATTGAGTAGAGGGGAGGAGGCGAGAATGATGGAGAAGCAGAATACTAAGGTGTTTGACTAGATTGACTAGAGAGAGAGAGAGAGAGAGAGAGAGAGAGAGAGAGAGAGAGAGAGAGAGTTTCCAGAAGTTTCCGAGGGCAGATAAACAGATAAACATTGTGTATTTCTGGGCCAATGCTGATGTTTGGATTCTCACCTGGGATGTCTCAGGATTCAATTCTGTCTGCTTGTGATGTTTATGTACTGTGTACTATGTAGTGTGTGTGTGCGTGTGTGTGCGTGTGTGTGTGTGTGTGTGTGTGTGTGCGCATGCGTGTGTGCGGGGGTGGCTGTGTGTGCGTGCACAGCCAGATCCAGACTCCAGACAGAGGGAGTTACTTTAGATGTGAACTATACTCCAGGCTGGATTGTCATGGGATTCGCTGTGGAATTAGTGTCTTTCTCCACCTTGTCTATATCCTCTTCCTAATTCTCTCTCTGTCAAGCTTTTCTTTTCTTTCTCTCTCTTAGTTTTTCTTTTTGTGACCAACTTTTTATTTTATTTTTTTAAAGGAACCCTGGGTTAGCACAGACATTACAGGAGAGGGAAACAGGTCTTGGATCAAATCTGTCCTTGCTCCCTGTGCTCGAGCACTGGAAGTCTCCAAACTCAAAACCTCATAGGATAACTTCCAACGATCCATTCGTTCGATTCCATCTCATTACCAGCATCTTTTTTGCAGCCGTTAAACCGGCAAATAGAGCACTGAAGTCTGACGTCAATATCGGTAGAGGGCGCTAAGTCCACAGGTTCATGTACTTTTTATTTGCATTGTAATCCTCATAGGGGGATTTTAGATCGCCTCATATAAGAACTGTGTTTGAAAAATAAACAAATCATCCATGCCGTTTAACTCATATGGATATGAAGAATCAACTGATTACAAGAAAACACTAATGTTACTGCTGCAGAATTAGTCAAATGTTTTCTATCGAGACACAAAGGACACATGTACATATGTGTTTATTTAATTTTTTTCATTAAATTATTATTAATATTATGTTTTGTATTCTTTTAATGTTTTCTTGGAAACGTTTTGAAATAATAATTAACGACGAAACATAATATGAAGGGATATTGACTTGTGACCCATAAATAAATGCAGCCGACAAATGGGTTCCGAGTTCCGACCCATGAGTTTGATAAACAGTAGTGATTTGACTGCATGGAGTATACCGTTTCGTCCAGTCGTTTCTCTCTCTTCTCTCGCCTTCATTCAATCCCTCCCTCTCACTCACCTCCACTGACCCTACAGCCCCCCCCCCCTTCTCTCGCCCTATCTGCATGTGTTATTTCCTCCAGTCATCCATCCATCCATCCATCTCTGTCCATCTCTCCATCTTTCCGTCGGGTCAGGTTCGGGAGGAGAAGTGGGAATTCTTTTTTTTTTTGCCAAGGCAATTTAGCTGGGTGACAACCTAGCTCATAACTCAGCGTCTACAAATCTGTCTGCCTGTCTGCCTGCCTGCCTCTTTCTCCTCCTCCTCTCTGTCTCTCTCTCTCTCTCTCTCTCTCTCTCTCTCTCTCTCTCTCTCTCTCTCTCTCTCTCCTCCCTGGAGTCTGGGGAAGAAAGTGAAGAATTGATCGTCAGAGGAGGAGAGAGGATCGGGGGATCACTGGGGGATGGCTATAGAGAAGAAGGGGAGGATCAGGGGGAAAGTCTCGGTTAACATCTGAGCTGGGGCTCTGCGGATGGAGTTGAACTGACAAGAGGGGAGAGAGAGAGTGAGAGAGAGAGAGATAAAGTGAACTTTTTATTTATTTTTTATCGTGGGTGTGAGGGCTGAGGGGAAAGGATGGAAAGTACCAGGGATATAAGTGTTTTTGTTCAAGGACACTTCGACGTGTGATGAGGCCTCGAACCGGTGACCTTCTGATTAGCAGAAAGAGCCCTCTACCCACTCAGCTAAAGACACCCTTGAGGATGTATGTCGGGGCACGGTGGCACAGTCTGTAGTGCTGTCGCCACACTCGATTCCCGCTGGGGACGTGTTCTCTCCTCCGCGTCATCAGTGCCCATACCCGAGGCGGGGTTGGCGTGGGGTGTCTCTAGGGGGAGTGTGCATACATGTACAAAGTTGTACGCAGATCGGTGCAGTTATAGGTATATAAGGTGCTATAACAGGCCCATGTGAAAATCGGAGATTAGCTGATTCGGACGGACGGACGGAGATGGACAGGGTGAAAAACATTGTCTCTCCCAATGCCTTCGGCCTGGTGGAGACAACGATGCAATTCATTTCATTTCATAATGAAGGAAGGTGTGCGTGCGTGCGTGCGTGCGTGCGTGCGTGCGTGCGTGCGTGCGTGCGTGCGTGCGTGCGTGCGTGCGTGCGTGCGTGCGTGCGTGCGTGCGTGCGTGAGTGCGGTGAAATCCAGAACATGAAAGTCTGAAATTGTATGGACCCTCAGAGTTCAATCTTTACACTTTCACACTCAAATGAATGCTGGGTGGCATCGCTGTCTGTGTCTAAAATGAGGGAATATGCACGCGTGACGCGCACACACATCACAGCATTAGTGAGAATCGGCTGTCTGTGACAGCGACAATGAATTGGTAATCATCTCTATCTGCTCTGCTCTGCTGTCACATTACATCTGTATGCAGGGGTGGACAAGGTACTCAAATGTCTTACTTAAGTAAAAGTATCAATACTACATGTCTGTCTGTCTGTCTGTCTGTCTGTCTGACTGAGTTTTATTCTTAGCTGCCTTCTGACCTGCAGTTCAGGACATCACAGCCAAGACACAGACTGTGTGTGTGTGTGTGTGTGTGTGTGTGTGTGTGTGTGTGTGTGTGTGTGTGTGTGTGTGTGTGTGTGTGTGTGTGTGTGTGTGTGTGTGTGTGTGTGTGTGTGTGTGTGTGTGTGTGTGTGTGTGTGTGTGTGTGTGTGTGTGTGTGTGTGTGTGTGTGTGCGCGTTCGCACGCGCGTGCGCACACACCCTTTCACCAGACTGCTCATAATGAGCCCCAGTCTCCACCAAACTGTGCCGACACCTGCTCACAGACCGCCCTACCCTCTGTGTGTGTGTGCGTGTGTGTGTGTGTGTGTGTGTGTCGGTATGTAAACAGGTTTCATGCACCACACACACAGCCTTATAAACAGTGTTTGTCCAACAGTGTAAACACACAGTGTAGCTATGCCTATGCTATGAAACAGCCCTGCTTCAATATTTGACTTTACAAATTGACACACAAATTTTAAACTTGTGGAAACTTAAACGACTCGGAACATTAGCCCAAAAATAGCGGATCTAAAAGCTTTGTGATCTTGTAGACCTGAACTTTTCCGCGAAGAGATTTGGTGTAGAATAGGAAAATACTGACTTCAAAGAAGAAAGTCAAAGAAGGCCATGATCACAACACCAGAGGGAGTTCCACAAGCCACGTTCAACCCAGATTCTTGGACCACAATGCTTACATGAAACGATTTTAAGATGGCCCCATGTTATTCTCCATAGAGAAATGACTTCCATGAACCAGGCAGAACCAGGGGATGAGCGAGTGACGTCAGGACTTCGGCGCTCCATTTGTGTGTCTTTAAATGTTCTGATAAATTGAAAATGGAGGACCCTGATGTAAGACAAGTCTTAGTGCTTTTTAAGGTTTTATCCTCTTAGCGTTTTTTTTATATTGACCTGTACTTTCGTTAAAATGTACCCATTCTACATACTGTGAATAACATTTTTAAATCAATCAATCAAGAAAGCATGTCAATGTAGTTGTACAGAATGGTCCAGCTTACTAAAGAGTCCCTCAGTTCATGTGTCCCTCTGTTCATCATGTGGGCCCTCGGGGTTATTGGCATCACCGTTCCAAATGGGGACATTAATTAGAACGCGCAGCGGTACATGTCCTCAATCTATCGACGCTAGTCTGACTCGTCACGCTCCAAAAACAAATAAGCATGCTCAGGAGGCATGGCAGCCAGAGATGCAAAAAGTACTCACATGTTTTATTTAAGTAAAAGTATCAATACTGCAATGTAGAAATAATAATAATAATAATAATCAAAATCTACAAAGGTTTGATTGATTGATTGATTGATTGATTTAAGTATTTATTAACAGTTTGCAGAATGGGTACATTTCACATAAACAGTTGATTGTGCCAAATCTGGTTTGCACATGGTTTGTTGAACTCCCTCTGGTGGTGTGGGTGTGGACTTCATTGACATTATGGAAGTATTTAGACGTACATGGGTATCATGGTGGTGTAGCGAATCGTGTGGACCATACCCATTGCAAGATGCTGTACTCTGTCGTCAACCCTTAGCCATTCCAGCCTGTCAAAGTGGGCAGGGGTTGACATGAAACAAGTTTTAGAATCACTAATGTAAAGATGTGTGTGAGAATTGGAGTTGGAGTTTTTCCCTAATCCTACTGAGACCTAAAACCTTTAATCCTTGAGATATGTATTCTTTAAGGTGATAGAAGGCTGACTTTGTAATCGTCATAAGGTGGCTGTTGAATTTCAGGTCATGACAACACAAAGATTTCTGGCTTGGTCTGTTTATTTTTTAAACATTACCGGTTGAAGTTCTTTTGTCTTTGTTTGATGAAGGAAACAGTAGACACGTACAGTCATTGATTTGTTCAGTGCACTTAATCACTGCTTGCCTTTGACCATAGACCCCTCGGTGATACAGGTATGCGAATGTGCATGTCATTTGCATAATTATGGTAACATAATTGTTGTTTTCTATCATCTGAGATTCTGAGCCATTGGGAGAATGTAGAGTATATCTCAAAAACAAAAGGCCCCGGCATGGAGCCTTGGGGAACTCTATTGTTGTCTTTTTTCCCCAATTTAACCAAATTGCATGAGAAATAGAGTAACATTTCCCAAAACACTGTTCTTTTTTTTGCATGAATTCAGTTGTAATCGTTGCTGATTCCACCCACAGAGACTCCATATCTATAATCATCAATCCATGATGTTGGAGACGTGTTGTATTCCAGAAGCTAGTTTTAGATTAAGTGCTATAATTTACTGTTATGGAAAACAAACAATTATGATCTGATACACTGCACTGTCTCTTGAGGCACTACACTGTGTCTCTGCATTGATGCATTGATGCATGTTTTTATCTTGCTTATTCAGTCGCTCTGGTTAAGAACATCTGCTAAATGTAAATTGTGAATTGTACTATTTGGTGTAGCCATCTGCACATTTAGATTTTAGTTTTAGTCGTAGTCTCTTTAATAGTTTTCATTTTAGTTTTAGTCACATTGTAGTCACCTGGAATGTTTTAGTGTTAGTCTAGTTTTAGTATTTTGGCGGGCCTTGATGCCGTCGTAATGACTGTTTGTACATTTGCTGAAAATCACAGATCTGCTATTTTAATCATGCAACCAAGTGTAAAATGACTTATATTGGATCTCTTGTCCACTAGTCCCTCCCTAACATTTTAGTCTAGTTTTTATTTGTTGACGAAATTGTCAGTATATTTAGTCTCAGTTTTAGTCATCGTAGCTTAGTTTTCATTTAGTTTCCATTTAGTTTTCATCAGTGGAAAAAGGTAGTCGACGAACATTTTTCGTCTTAGTATTAGTCGACGAAATCAACGAAGAAGTTGAACAGCTGTCAGTGAACCAGTCCCATCATAGCTCAGTGAACAAACATTCTCCCAGACCAGGGCTATTCATTGTGCTCTGTATGTGAGGATGTGTGCAGTACTGTACACTAGGGCTGGAAAATAATTGCGATTAAAGGTCGAATTGTGTTTTTTGCATTGAACATTGGAGCGTTAACAATTTGTATTCGTTTGCCTTTCAGGCTTCGTAATCACAAATTGCACTTGGCAGATATGACAAATGACTTGGAAATAGTGTCTTTGTGAACAAAGTTCTTGTGATTCCACTGAGCAGTGCGTACAGTGCTGTTAGCACGGTGTGACAGTGCCATGTGTTCTCTTCTCACAGCATGGAGGGAGGGTCAGTCAGTAAGAAGCACAGCGTACTGCCAGGATTGAACGGTTTTGCGGACGTGGAAATGTTGCAAGATGTCCTTTTGTCTTTCTTTCTATTTCCTCATCTCTTTTCCCTTTCCGAGTTCAAACGCTGCTTTGTCAGTGGACAGATCGACTAACCCCCCAGTCATTAAATTTCTTCCTGGCTTTGAAGTGCTCTGTTCTTCTCTGTGTCTCACTGGTGGAAAGTAGTCTAATCAACTAATCAAATGATTCCCGAGCGCGGCACGGCTGCGGCTCACCGCTCCAAGAGATGGGTCAAATGCGGAGAACAAATTTCACTGCGGTAATGTGTGTGACAAATCGTACGACTTTGACTTTGACTTTTTACTTTGAAGTAACTAGGTACAGTACATTTCCTCAAGCACTGTACTAAGTACATTTTTTAGGTATTCTGTATAATGAGCACTTTTACTTTTGGTAATTTAAGTACATTTTGATGGCAATACTTTTGCACTTTTACTCAAGTACATTTTGAATTACGGACCTTTACTTCTAACTTGTGTTTCTACATTTCATTATTGATACTTTTATGGGAGTACTTTTTACACCACTGGTATTAATAAGAGCTTGTAACTAAATAATACATTGGAACCAATTGGATTTTCTTTTCACGTACAACGACGACATACATTGTTCTGTGGTTAAATTTTCATGCTGTGCACGTGCGTAGGAGCACGCATGAATGGATGTCCCCCGTCGTTGGATACTGTGCGTGCGTGCGTGCGTGCGTGCGTGCGTGCGTGCGTGCGTGCGTGCGTGCGTGCGTGCGTGCGTGCGTGCGTGTGTGTGTGTGTTTACTCTGCCATCAGCTTGGCCTACTTGCAGACAGTTCTGCTGGTTGCACGTCAAGCAACTGTCATGTATTCTCTGTCTCTCTGCTCTCTTCTCCGGTGCTTCCTTCCTTCCTCTCAGCCTATGACGGCCATTCTCGATCGCACGACTGCGCTCACTGAGTCTGTACCTACAGTATAGTCAAGGTTTTTCTCTGTTTTGGGTCGGTCACAGTGCTCAGGTATTCTGCCACAGTGTATCCTCTGTTTAGGGCCAGATAGCATTCTCTGCTTTGGTCACCAACATTTTGACCAAAAAATCACGCTATATTTACGTTCAGTGTGTAGTCGTTTGCATCTGATCGTTGCCGATTGCTTAGAAAGCATGAGTGTCTATTTCAAACACAAAGTGTTTTTTGACATGGGGGGTCATATTTTGCCTGTCATAATTGTCTGTAGGACAGTATTAAGATGTTGATATCGATTTTGTATTCATCCTTAGCGCCCCAAATCACACCTTAGAAAGCATGAGTGTCTATTTCCAACACAAAGTGTTTTTTGACAGGAGCAACTGCCTGTCATAATTTCACACTCCTCCCCATCTAATTATTGGACAGTATTAGGATGTTGATATTCATTTTGTATTCATCCTTAGGGCCCCAAATCACACCTTAGAAAGCATGAGTGTTTATTTCAAACACTAAGGGCAGTATTATGCGTGTCTTAAGTACCAGGTCTTATTACTTAACTTAAGACCTGGAGGCGTGGTCAATGCTGTTTGGCCACTCAGAATAGCCAAATGGCATTGATCACGCCTCCAGGTCTTAAGTTAAGTAATAAGACCTGGTACTTAAGACACGCATAATACTGCCCAAAGTGTTTTTTGACTGGAGACTGGAGAGTAAGTATACTTTAAGTATATTTTGATGGCAATAACACGTCATTATTTGTTTTACTCAAGTTAAACGTTGAACACAGAACCTTTACTCGTAACAAAGTATCTTTGTGTTGTGGTATTGCTATCCCCAAAAGACGGTTTTAATTAATTTCCTTGCTTTGAAGCTCTGTGCTCTCTCGGTTTCCTCCTCAAAGAACATCGTTAAGCCTCCGTTGCCTCCCGGGCCTTTTTGCATGCGCACCACCACGCCAGTTCATCGTTAGCAGCAACTTTCGATCGCTCACGGCCAACTGGAGGTCACGGAGGGGAGAGGGAGAGAGGAAGAGAGACAGACAGAGAGAGAGAGAGAGAGAGTCGCTGCCCTTGCGATAACAAATGCTGACTACCGCACTACACAGCAAAAATGAAAACCCAAAGGGACCTTTCCTGGATATGGGGGTCAGAGTTAAATTAACTGTGGGCATTACTGTTGCATATCCAATGACGGGGGAGGGAGGGGGTTTGTGATTCATGTCTCTAACGAGTAAACTGTGAATGTTTAACAGGCTACCCAACCCCCAGCAATTAAGTGTGTGCATGCATTTGCGCGTGTGTGAGTGCGTAGGAGTCAGGTGCGTAACCATTGTTTGTGTTGTCCTCGTTATAATTACTGTACTATCTGGCCCTAAACAGAGAATACACCGTTGCAGAATACCTGAGAACTGTGACCGACCCAAAACAAAGTCAAATCTTGACTAGGTAGTAGGTACAGACTCAGTGAGTGCAGTCTTGCGACCGAGAAAGGCCGTCATAGGCAGACCTGTCTCCCTAGTGTACCCAATACACAAAATGAAGTGGAAACTGAGCTACATTTCCTAACAGTCTGTCCACTGTACCAAGGCATGCTTCATTTATAGCCATGAAAACATGGCTATATAACAAAAAAAACTCCCATATCTGCTGAGCGAAGAACAACAAATGTTCGTGAGCATGTTCGTGAGCTGCTGAGATAGGAGAAGGATATCAAATGGAACACAACCACCCTAAAGACTACTAATCATTGTGTGTATCCCTGAACTACTGTATCTGCATCTAGTGATCTCGGTACAGTACATAGAAATTGATTTAGTGGATATTCTGACTTTCAAATATACACATTTTATTTTGATCATATCATTGTTCCATTTTTGCTTTGGCAATGTAAACATGCCAATAAAGCCAATTGAATTGAGAGACCCCAAAGGAAACACAAGTCTTTCCTCAATACATGCACAACTACTACAACTACCAACCATATAGCAGCTTAGCACACAAGTATTTCTGAGTGATTGCCCGAGTGATTGCCCGAGTGCGTGCGTGTGTGCGTGCCTTTCACCTGGCCCAGGTGAAAGGAGTTGGCCTCATTAGGCCCACTGGCAGAGCCTGACCAGAGCCTTGTGGTGGTTCTGTAGAACCGTGGGTCCGACCGACTCGATACCTGGCACTGCACTCCCTGTGGGGGTGTGGAACGCGTGTGTCGAATGTGAAGTCGGTGGGTCAAACGGTTCTCGAGTTACGTGCATTACAACCGTACACACACATACGCACGTACGCAGAGACGTGGTGCATTTATAGTAGGATGCAGTTGGCAGCATGTTTTGTTTAGCTATTGATATTTGTTTTCTTTTTCTCTCAGCACTCCCCTGGCTTCCTCTAAATAACCAGTGGTGGAAAAAAGTACACAATTGTTTTTACTTAAGTAAATGTATATATACTGCAATGTAGAACTATAGCAGCTTAGCAGTATAGTAAAAGTCTGCAATTCAAAATGTACAAAAGTATTTGCGTCAAAATGTACTTAAATGTATATATATATGTATGTATAGATGTATAGATGTATATAGTGTGTGTGTGTGTGTGCGTGTGCGTGTGCGTGCGTGCGTGCGTGCGCGTACTATGCAATCAGCTTGGCCTACTTGCAGACAGTTGTGCTAGTTGCGCGTCACCGTCAAGTATTTCTATATTGCAGTATTCATACTTAGTAAAACACGTGAGTACTTTTCCCACCACTGCATTCTCCTCCTTTCTTCCCTTCCTTCATCGATCCGTCCATTCTCTGCACCACTGGGAAAGGGAACTAAACTAGAAAGATGATATCCTGTGAGTGCAGGTCGCCTATCTCAGTGTGACAAGAATTTCTCCTCTCCTAGGCTGTTGCGGCGTTCCAACTATTTTCGTTTCACACTTTTTCTCCATTCTTTTTGTAATGCCATGTGGCAGCTTTTCTCCTCCGAGCACACAAGCTTTGATAGTGCAGAAGCTTTGATAGTGCAGTGCACGCACGCACGCACGCACGCACGCACGCACGCACGCACGCACGCACGCACGCACGCACGCACACACACACACACACACACACACAATTTACAATTTAGGCATTTAGCAGACGCTCTTAATCCAGAGCGACTTACATTAAGCAAGAACAAAAAGCATGGGAATACATCACATATGTAAAGTGCATTTATCGCGAAACATGCGTAAGCTAAGAACGTGACTAGAACATATCTACAGTATATAATGACACTATACATATAAACTATAACTAGAACATATCTATATAATGACACTATACATATAAACTATACATATATGCTATACTATTCTGTACACACGCACGCACGCACGCACGCACGCACGCACGCACGCACGCACGCACGCACACACACACACACACACACACACACACACACACTGTTTGAATTACTATACTTGTGAGGGCGTCAACATCTTAGGCCACATTTACACTGGCAGACAAATCTAGCCTGAATCAGATCTGTGCCACATCAAGATTGAAATCTGATTGGTTTAAATGGTCACATGATTCATTTAAACAAATCAGATTCCAATCTGGATGTGGCACAGATCTGATTCAGGCTGGATTTGGCTGCCAGTGTAAATGGGGCCTTAGACGGCAATATTATGAATGCCATTGTTCGATATAAAATCAGGCAACTCTAACCCGAACCCCTTAACATAATCCCATAATCCTATTCCCAAACCTGAATCCAAATTCTAAATTGTAAACCTAAACATTTTTCTTGTGAGGACCGGGAGTTCCACCTACTACTTTTGGGGATGTTTGGCCTTTACAAGTATAGTGCAAGTACACACACACACACACGCACACGCGAGCGCACGCACACGCACAGACATGTATGCTTGAACATAACCATAATGTAAAAAGCTGAAAAATGACCACGGCCCCCTTGTGTCCCAAACCACTGAATCCGGTCACATATGATCAGATGTGGTCCATGAGCCACAATCTCTAATCATGGCCTTCAGAACTACCATGCAGCTGTATATTAAGCATGGGGGCCGGCCTCCTGTCGCTCTGTGTCCGTGATTAGAGGCCTCTGAGCAGACGCCCTGTGCCCAGAGCCTCCCTGTCGGAGCCTCCAGTCCACACACCCTGCCCCGCCGGGCCCACATCAAAGCCTCCAGTCACCACCCAGCAGGGCCGGGGCGCCCCACGGTTGGGGGTCTGAGCTGTGTGTGTGTGGCTTTTCTGTTTAACCACTCAGGCCCTACAGTGTATGTATACATCGAATAGCAAAAATAGACAATCTACAAGCTCTCAATGCAGGTCGGGGTTCGACCCCCGGCCGGCTCATAGAAGACTGTGAAAAATGGGACCCAGGGCCTCCCTGCTTGGCGCTCAGCATCGAGGGTTGGATTGCGGTACGTCGCTGCGACATACTAGCGGCATGTCCAGGGGGTGTACTTGTAGGCTACATCATGTCCAGGGGGTGTACTTGTAGGCTACATCATGTCCAGGGGGTGTACTTGTATAGGCTACATCATGTCCAGGGGGTGTACTTGTAGGCTACATCATGTCCAGGTGGTGTACTTGTAGGCTACATCATGTCCAGGGGGTGTACTTGTAGGCTACATCATGTCCAGGGGGTGTACTTGTAGGCTACATCATGTCCAGGGGGTGTACTTGTACATCAAGCTGCCTCGCGCTAAGGAATCAGGAAATCCTACCTGCGTGGGCCTCATGGCTCGGCAGAGTCGGCAAGGCTTACTTACATTGTAGAACGCTTTGGTTAAAAGGCGTTGTACTGTATATACACTGACTAAACGCACCATTCGCGGGTTAGCCCTTCCATCGTGGTGAGATCATGACCTCATATCACTTCACGTCTCATTCTCAAATTGATCAGAACCCTCCGAACAAGAATGCTTCCATTTTAGCTTTGATTGAAGTGACTATCTTAAGGATTGTGGCACATGACTAATGGAATGAACTGAAATGCTAATGGGGTTTTCCCAGAGCACTTGGTCGCGGCTGCCGGCGAGGACCGCGCCAATCTCGTGTCCAATCTGCGACTGCTTTTATGATGTTGTACGAGCGAGCCTGGGGATTGATTGTGAAACATGGCCGTGGAATAGAGGATCCTATTCATCTGCTTCGATTAATTAAAACGCTTGAGAACCATGGGGTTCTGCGCGGACGGGCGGGCGGGCGTACGTATCCAGTAACAGGCAACAGGCCATTAGGTCCATTATTCATAAGCATGGTTGCCTGGCAGAAGAAGCTGTCTGAAAGGGTGTAAGCACACTTAAGCCGCAAGAAACGCCTAATCCAGGCGTCTCTTCCAGGTTTTTAAACAGATGGTGTATGGAAATTACGCTCGTGCACGGCTGCAACTTCAATACACTGCAAGTTGAAGCTGCGCACGAGCGTAATTTTCATCCACCAGCTGTTTAAAAACCAGGAAGAGACGCTTGGACTAGGCGTCTTCTTGGTGCTTCTTGGCGCGTACGTACAGTATATGTGCCTGCGCCCAAAGCCTGTTGGTCAGACGGTAGTAGGAGTGCATGGAAACAGTCTGTGGTCGAGCCACTGCATGGGGTCATTCTGCCGTGCTCAGTGCTCATGGCGGGCTCTGAAACGACTGGTCAGGATGCCTTCTGTGCAGTGGTGGAAACGAACTAAGTGCATTTAAGTTTAAGTGCTGCACTTGAGTACAATTTGGAGGTGTTTGTACTTTACTTGAGTATTTCCAATTTCCACTACTTTTACTTCTACTCCACTACATCTCAGAGGTCAAATATTGTACTTTTACTACACTACATTGATTTGAACACTTTAGTTACTAATACTATAGTTACCTACTTTGTAGATTTTGATTATTATTACAACAATACAAATACGCAATCCATGCCATTCTCGAGATATCTCGTGGTAATATAGGCTATATTAAACCCTCCTTTGCCGAACACGAGAACACGAGATTTGATAAAACAGAATTAATAATATATATATATATGTGCGTGCGTGCGTGCGTGTGTGCGTGCGTGCGTGCGTGCGTGCGTGCGTGCGTGCGTGCGTGCGTGCGTGCGTGCGTGCGTGCGTGCGTGCGCGTGCGTGTGTGCGTGCTACTAATTGTGCAGAATGTCCCATTTTAGGTTGTCAAATGTATACAAATCTTTTGAAAATAGCAGATCTACAAACTCATGAACGACGTGTCGCATCACAACGCAACGCATAGTGACAGCTATTTACCGGCTGAAGTGGTATGTTTTGTAATAATAAACCAAATCTACAAAGTAACTAAAGTTTTCAATTAAATGCAGTGGAGTGAAAGTACAAGTTTTACCTCTGAGATGTAGTGGAGTAGAAGTAAAAGTATTGAAAATTGGAAAAACTTTAGTAAAGTGCCAATACATCAAAATTCAGTACTTTAGTAAATGTACTGAGTTACTTTCCACCATGTCTGTCATATAGACAGCAAAATGACGTGTGCATGCGTGACCGAGGAGGCATACAGTGCAAATCTCTGACGAGGACATCAATATATTATGTTGATGATGAGGAGGAGCATTAAACATGCATAAGAGCTCAGAGGAAGAGATAGAGAGAGACGGAGGAGATGAGAACATGCGGCATAGTGATGAATGATGGTGCGTGCGTGCGTGCGTGCGTGCGTGCGTGCGTGCGTGCGTGCGTGCGTGCGTGCGTGCGTTGGTGAAAATGTTTAGTTTTAGTTTTTTTCGTACTTTGGTTTATTTGTCAGGTATAGGATTCAAAAAGATCAGAGTAAGTATTATGTAATAAAAACTCAAAAGATACCATTTAAAAATATAAACTCGGCAATAAAAGTTAGAAAACGTAACTTTGGTCCATTATTTCTCCACTTTGATTGATTGATTGATTCCAATTGGAATTATGTTTTATGTAATTTTAATTGTTGATCGTTGTCACCTGTACAACAAGGTATAGATTGTAAGGATCGGGCATTTGTGGAATGAGCAAGACTGCTAAATATGTGGGTAAGCACCTCCAACAAATGTGCCAAGTTTTAAGTTGCTTAGTGGATTGGATGATTGCACTCTCCCATAGTAATAAGGAAAAAACAACACAACAGCTTGGCACCTCCTCCTCATCCTGGTCACCAACCTAAACACATTTTGCTGTGGGATGGCATCCCATTCCTCAACCAGGTTTTGTTGCAAGTTAGTTAGTTTCATTATTGTCCACCTGTGGAAATTCGTCTTCGGTCTCAACAGTAAAAACAAACAGCAACAACACTTACACAATTATTTTCATGGCAAAAATGCAGTGCCTTTAATGAAAGGTTTTTTGAGCAAGTAGAAGGAGGCCGAAACGTTGTATATCTCTGCTGTCGGGAGGAAACCTCATAACTACAAAATGTTCATTTTTCAGGAAATGAAAAATATACATTTTTCAGGAAATGAAAAATATACATTTTTCAGGAAATGAAAAATATACATTTTTCAGGAAATTAAGAAAACCATATTTTTTAAAACAAAGCAATACAGCCTCATCAAAGTTGTTGTTGTAACTCTATATATATTGTCAATTACTTCCATGAGAGCGGGAGAGGTGGTGGAGTTTGCTTTTGCAGACATTTTGAGGGTCCAATGGAGTTAAGAGGTTTTGTCCAAAGCCCTTTTTACTACTTTCCATTGGTTCAATATTTTGGAAACAACACACAGACGTAAAGGGTGTTCAATAGCACTGATTCATGCCAAAAAAAAACCCTAAAAACTGGAGGTATGAGGTTTCCTCCCGACAACAACGATATGTTTTTTTTCTGCTCTGGTAAAGCTTTTAAAACGGTGTGCAGACTTTCTCCTTTTTCAGTTTATTTCTTTTGTTCGAGCTCCCATTGAATTTACTGGGAAGAAAAAAACTAAAACATACGAGCATGCATTAGGTGAGTCATTTATTGGACATAACAACATCCACTCGATGTTTTTATGTGCCACTGACGCAAGCTCGCCCCATTACTAAAATTGTCCAATTTGTCCCCAACCCTAACCGCACGCAATGCCACGTGTTGATTTCTATATTCAATCCATGTCTCCCATTTTTCAGTGAATAACTCCTCTTGTAGTCTCAATGTATGCGTTAGTTTCTCCATTACAAATATCTCCTCCACAATGCTCAGCCACTGCTCACAGTGTTTCTGGTTTCTGGTTTGTAGGCCTACCATAGCCTAAAGGCCTATTTTATCATATTTTTCTGGTTGCTTTGTGTATAGGGCTCCTACCTGTAGACACTCAAATATGATTTAAATCCCAATTTGGAAAATGGTGCAGGATTAACTTGGCACTCGCTTTTTCAGGGAAGGAGGTGCGGGGACATGTCTACACTTTGTTGGTACAGATCAATAATAAAACTTGTTGGAGTATATTATAAATGACCGAAAGGCATATAAATGTTGATAAACTAAAACTAAGGGTATTTTGTATTTTGTGAACACACAATACAGTTTCAGTTTAGTTATCGTTTTTCCATTTATTTTTATTTTTTATTTAGTTTCAGTTAACTGAAATGTTTTTTTAATTCTAGATTTCGTTTTTTAGTTAGTTTTAGTTAACTATTATAACCTTGGTGGGCACGTGCGTGCGTGGGCGTTGATTTAGTTGATTATCACAAAATCTATTTATCGATTCATTTATCACGTTTTCCAGGTTTTATATTCTTTAATCCATGTTTTGATCCGACCCCACCCCCCATGAAAAAAGAGGGAGCCTAGTATAGACCCCTGAGGGACTCCATGTCAGCGAAGTGTATTTAGTTCATCCATCCATACATCCTTCAGTCTATAAAACTCCAGTGGTCATGCATAATTAAAGGCTTCGACCGTATATGTCTTTGCATGAGGGTTGGCACAAGATGCCAATAAGCTGGAGCATTTAAAACCGTGATCAGGGACTCCGATCTATACTGTAAAATACTCATTGTTTATTTATCTCTGAGAGATACAACTAACTAGTGCAGGCATTTTGTGGCAAGAAAGTTAGTAACAACATATCAACAGTCCTAAGAAATCCCAGTGGTGGAAGATATTGAAAAATGCTAAAATAGGTAAGGGTACCGTTAACAACCTATAAGGCAAACATTTCTACACTGCGCCCGCCTCTGACTAACCTTCTACTACCAAAAAGAGTAGGAGTTGGGCAAGGTGCTATGGCTGTTTTTAGCCCAAGGAGTGTTTTTCGTGAAAAACAAATGCTTGCAAATGGATTCAGAATCATGAAAAACCCTTATTTTGACACGTTCTGGAAAAATTCTCAAAATGCCTGCACTAAAATGGAACCGAATGGACCCGCAACCATTCGGTTCCATTTGTACACTCAAGGGGTCCATTTGGACCATCTGGTGGTCCTCGGACCGGACCGGACGGATGAGAAACGTGCTTTCAGACATCTGGGATGCTGTGGTGACGTCGGGAGAACGGGCGGGGATTCGTTCATCGCCATGGTAACCGCACGCACGTCACCGCACACCAGCTTGGACACTTTCTCCATTGATTGACAACACACGGTGACATGCAGCTCATTAAAGGGCTATTTCACTTTAAAACTATTGGTGTCATGTTAATGTACTCTGGCTTTTGTGTGCACCCGAGACAGTTTAGGTTAAAATATTGTATTGATTCTATAGTAGGGAGATCTTTGTAGTTAGAGTAATGTCAACTCCACACACATACAAAACAGAAAAAGGACAAAACTATGGCACTCCATCTTTAAAAAACGGATTTGGTATGCATGTTATCAGACATCCCTTCCGATGCAAATCCATTGTAATGTCAAAATCTATTTTAATCATGTTAGATTCATTGAAATCATACGGTTCTGCTGACTGTGTTCTAATGTGTGAGGGGGCCGTGTTAGAGAGAGAGAGAGAGAGAGAGAGAGAGAGAGAGAGAGAGAGAGAGAGAGAGAGAGATCATCTCTCAGTGAGCCAGCTTCATCTGAACCATCTGGGATGTTTTACAACCGTGTTTCTCTAACTGTCCAGGCGTGAAACAAGGCTAAAAGTTTAATGACCCAGGCGGTCTAAATGTGGGTCACGGAAACAATCTCACTGGGTCACCTTGGGAGGAAATTACACAGGTCCAGCATGTTTGCTATACTAGGGCTGCTGGGCAGTTATAGCTGAACTGAACCGACATTTAGAACTAACCAAATTAATCTTATTATCTTTCTCGTGTAGGTTAATCGCATAATTGAGAAGGGTGGGTATTTTTTCCTTATGCTATATAGGCCAGGGCATAGCAGTGGGTGTGGTTTTCTGGAACCACTGAAAAATCGGCCATTCATTTTTCCCATATGATTTACCAAAATATTTATATCAATTATTTTAAGCCTATAGAATTAAGCCATCCCAGGATCCTGGTGAATCATGACCATAACACATTTGATTCTGTGAAGAAATAAACATGAAAAGGGTATTGTTAAATGTAGTATATCATATAATTCATTTTTCAAACTTTTTTCTTTTTTTTTCCCTCACAGAAGGTTTTATGGTCATGATTCACCAGGATCCTGGACATGGATTTTATAGGCTTAGAATAATTGCTATAAATATTTTTGTAAATCTCTATGGTAAAAATGAATGGCCGATTTTTCAGTGGTTCCAGAAAGGTAAAAAAAATCTCCATAATTTTCAGTTTTATTAAATTATTTATGATGCCCTAGTTTGTCAAACAAGATCGATGGTCACGCAGTACAGAAGTACAGAAAATAGCAGATCTACAATCTCAAGTGAAAGTGGTTATGTATGTCTGTGGGTTTGATAAAATAATTAGCCAATGAAATAGTATAACCCTGTATTATACTGTACTTAGCTGTACAATGTTGGAATACAAACAGGTCATTTGGCTGATATACAAGCTTTTATTGCCCCAGGCAGATTAAGTCTGGCCCCTCTCAATTGTGGGAGCAGAGCCATCTAATAGAAGAGTTACGATATTGAGGGGGCAGAAACCGAGCGCTTGAGCGCTGGAGAGCCGCCATGAGGACTTCACGGTCGAAGTGGTGACGAGCCAACCAGATTCGTCTGGAACCAGGCTAGAACCAACCAGGGCCCAGTATGCAAATATGGGGCGGGAGTGGGACATTGCGGGAAATAAATCTAATGCTGAGAGGGACGAGACTAATATCCATGCAGTGATATTAGTATCACTACGCGATAGGGCCGGGGCCGGGACTTTAACGCGTTAATTGAGATTAATTAACTACAGAAAAATTAACGCGTTAAAAAAATTAACGCATTTAATCGCACCTTTTTTTCCAGCGCGGAACGTTTCTCACTGGGTGCGTTTCTAGTAGTACTGAATAGGCTGCGGCACGCGAGCAGCAGCAGCAGCAGTTGTTTACTCTACACTACAGGCTACAGCTCCGTCAGAAAGCCCAAACCCAAATGAATCGAATGAAGAAGCCGCTTATATCGCTTTTGCTCCATGGATGGACATTTAGATGTAAAAGCTATCGGATGGACGCGTGGATAGCAGCATGGCTGTGTGCAATGTCAGAGGGAAATTATCCATTTATGACCAACGTTAGCTTATATGCTAGGCTTGCTAGCTGCTTCAGTTTAAACATGTCTCACAGACCACCGGAGACGCGCAGTGATTTCACCGCTGTCGATGCGAAACATACTGAAGTAGCAAGCGTGGGTCAGCCCCAACCTCATGTGAAATGTTTCCCCCATAATAAAGTTGTTTTTATTTGTTCTCATGCCCCGCCATGTAAAGCACATTTGAGTATTCATATACACACTGCTGCTCTTGTTTATCTGTTGGGATAAAAAAGTTGTATTGCTTAAAGGGGAATACCACTCATTTTCAACATTGTTCTATGGAGTTGTGTGCACTGGAAATAATAAAGTCCCCCCATTATGTGTTGCCTATAGAACTGGAGGTCTGAAAAAAACAGTAACATTATGAAGTACATTTTTGTGATGTCACTGAGATGTACTTCATAATGTTACTGATTTTTTTCAGACCTCCAGTTCTGTTGAAAATGAGTGGAATCCCGTAGTCACTATTCACTGGGATACCAAAAAACATTTGAAAAAAAAGGTTTCTCACTGTTCTTGGGTTGAATAATGGTATGCGATTAAAATGCGATTAATCGAGATTAATTAACTACAAAGCCTCTGATTAATTAGATTAATTTTTTTAATCGAGTCCCAGCTCTACTACGCGAGGCTACAAGCTCACAACACAACGCATTGTTCAAGTACAATAATATTGAACTCTTTAGTAGGTCCTTGTTCAGTGCTCTGATAACCCTTTTTTTTTTACATGCCAAAGCAAGCCAGCAAATCATCTGCATGTTTATTAATGTAGTCAATCATAGTACGGCCCTGCCGTCACTATGATTGTCATTCTATTACACGGAACTGTCAAATTGTCATCTCACATTTCATACCTTTATTATTTTGGTGAAAGGCACGGGAAGCTGAATGTCTGCTGCTTTGATTGAGTTGGACAGG
The DNA here is from genome assembly GCF_951216825.1 of Electrona antarctica. NCBI lineage: Eukaryota > Metazoa > Chordata > Actinopteri > Myctophiformes > Myctophidae > Electrona > Electrona antarctica. Next base: position 17,148,360 of record NC_136802.1, read on the forward strand.
AAGCAAGCAGACACATTTACAGCAGTTACTGATGCTCCTATAGAAACTGGGCTAGGTGTAATTTGTAAAAGACTATTATGACAGTATGTCCTATAGGGAATTTGTGAGGGATTTATCATCATCTGATGCATTGCTCAGTATCTTAATTATTCGTTTAGAAATCCATAATGTATGCCGCATCTCCAGCAGATGAAGAGTGCGGGGTCTCACCCTGAAAATAGCTGATCTACAAGCTCTTGTAGAGCAGTGGGATTTCAGAAAAAGGGCCTTATAAGGAGGTTAGAGAGGCCTTTGGGGGTAAAAGTGGGGAACCAGTCCATTTTCTGAATCTGAAAATATCCTGTGGAAAAATCGCGAAATCATATGGTATTCCTCCTAAAATGGTCTCACTGATGGGGTTGTTCTATCGTCACTTCGAGTGCCGTGTCCTTGTTGATGGAAAACCATCCGAATGGTTCACCATGGAGTCTGGTGTGCGACAGGGGTGCATCATATCCCCCATCCTCTTCTTGATGGCCATCAACTGGGTTATGAGGAAGACAACATCAGACAGACCCAGGGGCATCCAGTGGTCTTTGTTTTCCCAACTCAAAGATCTTGACTTTGCTGATGACCTTGCAGTGCTCTCCTCAAAATATACCCATCTACAGGAGAAAACTGACAGACATAACACGTTTGCAGAACAAACAGGGTTGAACATCAATACATCTAAATACAAGTGTTCACATACCTGGGAAGTCTGATCAGCAAAGAGAATGCAACAGAAAAGGACACCAGAGCAAGGCTAGGCTCACAGTGTTTTTGTTAGGCTCCAATCTATTTGAGTCAGTGCTGTTGTATGGATCTGAATGTTGGCGAGTCACAACACATGATATGAAGACGATCGATGCCTAACACATTCGATGCCTCAGGAAAATCTGCCAAATCTTCTAAGAGGATATCTAACGAAGAGCTACACTGAATGACCAAGTGCAACAGCGTAGTGTTGGAGATCAAACACCGTAGATTCCGATGGCTGGGGCATGTGTTCAGGATGGCCCAGGACCGTATACCAAAGGTCGCTCTAGGATGGACTCCTGTAGGTAAAAGGAAGAAAGGTCGGCCTAAAACAACCTGGCGCCGAACTGTGGCAGCTGAGCTGAAGGAGATGAACCTGACATGGGGCGAGGCATAACATGCAGCACAAGACAGGTCCCGATGGAGGAAGATCGTTAAGGCCTTATGTCCCACCTGGGACGAAGAGGATTAAGTAAGTAACAATCTGGAAAGGTTCCCATGCAATTTTTAACGTTTTTAACCTTCTTGTATAGTTTCGCTATTTTTGGCCAAAAGTGCCCTTTTAGGGAATTTCAGGCCCTGTCTCTCAAACATTCTCTGCACGTCCCTGAAAGTGAAAGTGGAACCTTCGTGTGTATGTGCGTGCACGTGCGTGCGTGAGTGCGAAGCACTTGGCTGACTCACAGATGCATTTGTTCTCATGAGGCTGGGTCAGCACTCAGCATTCACTAGCTCTTCATCATAACAGCCAGTCAAAAATAGCAGATGGGTTGACTCCATGACTGTTATGATCAATATCTCTCCATCCCCCCCCCCCTTCCTCTCTCTCTCTCTCTCTCTCTCTCTCTCTCTCTCTCTCTCTCTCTCTCTCTCTCTCTCTCTCTCGTCTTTGAGTGTGTTTGAATACGTATGTTAGTGTGTGCAGGTGTGTGGGTGCGTGTTAATAAGTGTCAATGAAAAAATGTCAGTCCCCAGACCTGTAGCCTACTCCTACTGTCGTTGGGATTCACAGGTTATATAAAGAAACCCAGCACACGCGCATGCATACACGCACAGGCACAGGCAAACGTGCGCGCGCACACACACACACACACGCACACAGGCACACAGACACACAGACACACAGACACACAGACACACACACACACACACACACACACACACACACACACACACACACACACAGAATATACGAAAGCATTCTTCAGCTCTGTGATTGAAGAATGACGCAATAGCCTGAAATCCAAAGTAAAACCCAAACCATTTTTCTGGCTTTTAACCCTTTTTCTCTCCCCAACTTAGTAATTATGCCAATGAATTCTTCCCCACACACACACACACAGGCCCGGATTAACAATGGACTTACTGCAGGAGCTTAAGCGCCAGGGCCCGCATCTTGCAGCGCCCTGTGCGAGACCATTTCAAAGCTGTTGGCTGTTGCCAACAGTCGTGCAACACAGGAATCCCAGCTACTGTTTTTGGTTATCCAACAGTTTCTTAACCACTCTGTGGGAGACTCAAAAATAGCAGATCCAGCATCGGGGAGCAGCCTTATAACTCTATGGGAGCAGCGGCGATAGTGCTGGCGGTGCGCTGAACGCACACACGTTCATACTTCATTCGCTGAGCAACTCAATGCAAGTGGATGGGTGGAGAAATCCACCCATGCGTCTATTATTTATAACTCTATGGCGCGAACGCAAAAAGTGTCGTTCTTGATTGTGTTATACGCATCATGCAAATCACATATGGGGCCTTTTGATTTTGTGTAGCACCGGGGCCCTCGGAGGGGTTGATTAGTTTGTGTGTGTTAACTTGTCACTGCTGTAGTATCTTACTGACTCACCTGCCAGTGAGGAGCCCCCGACGGGATGAAGTGGAGTTGGTCCTACTCCTCCCACCCAACATTCATGCTGACAGGTGCCGCCCTAGCCCGATGGAGTACGTGTAGACAAATATCACCGTCCCGGCCCGGCTTCCCTCCCCCAAGCACGAGCCAATTAACTGGTCGTACAGTAATATAGAGGACTAAAATGTTGAGTACATCAGAGGGGCAGCGCATGTCAGATGTTTTGGAGATAAAGCCAGAGAGGCCAGACAGAGATGTTTTGGACATGTACAGAGGAGGGACCATATACTTACGCCTCCTTCAGCTCTGGGGCGTATGTGCAAAAGTGAGGGCAAGCTTCCTTGGTTGGTCTCACTAGTCTCGCGTAGCCAAACAACTATAAGAGGCAACAGTTGTTTGCATGTTCTCCCCGTTTCCCTCACAGTAGTCACTTGAGTGGCAGCGGGGCGTAGTGTGCCTTCTGCACTTCCGTCGTACTCACGCCCTCACATCGACAGACGTCGCTCCAATGAACTGCAGCGGCCAATGAGCGCATCTATTTTATTTAAATATCTATGGGAGGGCCAGTGAGTATATCGGTAGAAGGATGCTGAGGTTGGAACTAGTTTGTGTGAGAGAAGAGGAGGCAGAGGACAGGGTGAGATGGAGGCAGATGATTCGCTGTGGCGAACCCCTGAAGGGAAAAGCCGAAAGAAAGCAGAGATGCTTGACAAAGCCGGTGTCTTATAAGCAGCATACTGTATGTGCGTGCGTGCGTGCGTGCGTGCGTGCGTGCGTGCGTGCGTGCGTGCGTGCGTGCGTGCGTGCGTGCGTGCGTGCGTGCGTGCGTGCGTGCGTGCGTGACCTGCTGTCTCATCCTGTATCGTCGCATGACCTGAACATGACCTCTTTCTCTCTCTCTCTCTCTCTCTCTTCTCTCTCTCTCTCCAAACAAAATAATAAGAAAAACAGAAGGACACAACATGAGTGATGCATTCATTGTGATCTTGGAGATCGGCTATTTTAGAAGACATATAAGGCCTATTCATACTCCAGTTTTAGGTGATAAGGTGACCACCGAAACGGTGCTTATAGTAAAACAGAGAGATGTGTTTGGGTGAGCGGTGAGTCGCTTACCACCGCGGCGTGACGTCATGTTTTCGGTGGTCACCTTATCACCTAAAAGTGATAACACAGTGTGAACACAGCAGCAAGATGTGTGATCTGTTGTGATAAAATGCCTTTAGAAGACTAAAAATAGGGCCGCTATAGGTTGAAAGTGGTTTAAAAAAAGTGTATTTACATTTTCTCTCGTGTCTACCTTGCAATTCAGACCCTATCTTTTTCATCTCCTTTTAATGGATTTCTACTTTACAGCGTTAGGCTTGTGGTCACAACAACAGAATTATCTGGCGGATTAAACAACAGACTCCGTGAGCTCCGTGTCTATAATTGAGATCAATTCGGGTCTTTGTGGGTTTTTCCCAAACAGGCTGCGTCGGGCATACGGTGCAGTAAACACCGCATTGAGAATTTTTATCAAAACCAGATGTTTGCTTTGACCAATATTAGGTATTTAGGTTTATGTTCTTCACTGGGTAAATCTATGCGCACTCTGTCTGTACACCTATCCTGTCTATACACCTGTCTGTCTTTGTGCGTGCGTGTGTGCGTGCGTGCGTGCATGCGCGTGTGCGTTCAGTTGGGACCACGCTGTTTATTAACACGGTTTGTCAGGATGACTGTGCTAGTGGGGTGTGTGATTTGGGCTCTGCTGGGGGGGGGGTGACTCATTATGCCAGGGTTAATTGTGCTCTCCTCGTGCTGTACGTTGTGTGTGGCTACACAAATGGCCCACATATTTTTCAGCCATTTGAATTTAACATTTATATTTGATAACTTAAATTCTGAAAACTTTCCGTTTTCTAAATACTATTTAGAAATGGTTAAATAAAGCGTAGAAATCCGATTCCAATTTTTCGTTGGTGTGGTCTTAAGCAGAATTAAGAATTTAAAACAACAGTGGCGGTATACTAAATACTGAAATGTCGTTGTTCAGAGGCCGACCTCCAGGGGACGAGGGGCCGTTAGGTGTCTGGGGTTGAATTTGGTTTTCCCAATTTAATTTATGAAATTCTAATTCAAATGGCCAAAGGAATGCCAGCAGAGAGAGAGAGAGAGAGAGAGAGAGAGAGAGAGAGAGAGAGAGAGAGAGAGAGAGAGAGAGAGAGAGAGAGAGAGAGAGAGAGAGAGAGAGAGAGAGAGAGAGAGAGAGAGAGAGAGAGAGAGAGAGAGAGAGAGAGAGAGAGAGAGAGAGAGAGAGAGAGAGAGAGAGAGAGAGAGAGAGAGAGAGAGAGAGAGAGAGAGAGAGAGAGAGAGAGAGAGAGAGAGAGAGAGAGAGAGCTCCCAATGGTGCTAGCGAGGGATAATCAATGGGGAGCAGGTCATTAATGAGAAATAAAGCCCCGACAGGGTGATTAGAGCCCGACACGTAGCGGTGGGATCTAATCACCCTGAAGGGGTGATTAGTCTTTTCATGATTAATAGTAGTATACTGTAGTAGTAGTAGTAGTAGTTGTGTGCGCGTTACATCATCTCTACGTTATATATCAGTTGCCATGCCAACCACACATTCTCCATGCATAATCCCGTGCTCCATTTAGTCAGTGATGGAAGTGTGAGTGTGCATGTGCGTGTGCACGTGCGTGCGTGGGTGCGTGTGAGTGAGAGCACGGAATGTGATGTATGATGATGTATGATGATAAGAGCGCCCCTCACTTCCCCGGCCTCACTTCACAGTGTGATTATTTATTAAGTAGCAATGTATGTATGTATATGTACAATGCCCTTAGATGGAAGCAGATCATGGCTCGTATTGCTGTTCAACTTAAACTCTTGGAAGCATAAAAGTTTGATGATCTCACTTTCATTGTTGTTGTACCACAGCCTATCTCATAGCTGCACAAGGGCACGAGTGTGCGTGCGTGCGTGCGTGCGTGCGTGCGTGCGTGCGTGCGTGCGTGCGTGCGTGCGTGCGTGAGTGTTTCCAGGCAATAAAAGACTGTCCGCTTTATTTTTAGTAGTATGTGTACGTGTGAGCCCACAATATCAAACAACTCATCCTCCTGAGTGAGAGTGATTGATACACACACACTTAAGTTTTATGCTGCTTCTGGAAACCTCTAAAACTCTCTCAAACACACACACACACACACACACACACACACACACACAGTTGTAAATCATCAAGAGAAGTAGCAGAGCCAGATGAAGAGGTAGAGTTGTCGGAAGGAATAATGAAATTGGAATGAGAGAGGAAGAGAGAGAGAGGGAGAGAGAGTGAAGAGAGAGAGAGGGAGAGAGAGTGAAGAGAGAGAGAGCATGTTTGTTACCATTACTGTAAGTAATGCAATGAAGTCTGTACTCATCAGTGAAACTGTCAGTCAATCAAGAACTTTCAACAGACACACAGACACACAGACATACAGTACAGACAAGACGCACGCACGCACACACGCGCGCGCACGCACACGCACACACACTGTGATGGTGGGCCTATAAGTCTCTCTCTCTCTCTCTCTCTCTCTGTTCTATTTATAGAGGGGGCGGGGGGGTAGCAGATGCTGAGAAATAACAAGATAGGAACAAAGGTGGTTTGCCGGGCATTAAAAGTGTTTCTAAAGTCATGTTGTGTGAGGTGGACTGTAGTGTGTATTGTACAAAACACAATTTGTTGCTGTCGGGCGGAAACCTTGTATTGTAATTCCTGAAATTCTTTGAAAAAATGTTTGATTATTGTGTTTTTGAGAGGCTACTGTATGTTTGTGTTGACACAAACATTGAATGCCATTGACAATAAATGGCCAGCTTGAATGATGATGAATATATATATTTTTGAGTGGTGCAAACACTCCAAGGAACAGCTATGTGTCCATGTCCATCCCTATGTTTAGAGTACCAACAGGGGGCGCTGTTTCACCACGCACTTCAGACTGGTCTGATTTTTGAGTGGTGCAACCACTCCAAGGAACAGCAATGTCCCTATGTCCCTATGTTTAGAGTACCAACAGGGGGCGCTGTTTCACCCCACACTTCAGACTGGTCTGATTTTTGAGTGGTGCAACCACTCCAAGGAACAGCAATGTCCCTATGTCCCTATGTTTAGAGTACCAACAGGGGGTGCTGTTGCACCACTCACTTCAGACTGGTCTGATTTTTTCGCACAGACTGAACATGAATTCTGTCTGTCTGTCTGTCTGTCTGTCTGTCTGTCTGTCTGTCTGTCTGTCTGTCTGCTCAACAGGAAGATCATTGAGGTGAAGATCATTGACGACGAGGAATACGAGAAGAACAAGAGCTTCATCATAGAGCTGGGAGAGCCCGTCCTACTGGAGATAGGACAGAAGCATGGTGGGTGTGTGTGTGTGTGTGTGTGTGTGTGTGTGTGTGTGTGTGTGTGTGTGTGTGTGTGTGTGTGTGTGTGTGTGTGTGTGTGTGTGTGTGTGTGTGTGTGTGTGTGTGTGTGTGTGTGTGTGTGTGTGTGTGTGTGTGTGTGTGTGTGTGTGTGTGTGTGTGTGTGTGTGCGTGCCAAGGTTATTATAGTTAACTAAAACTAACGCAATAACAACTAAAATTTAAAAAACATTTTCGTTAACTGAACTAAATAAAAACTATAATAATATAAAAACGATAACTAACTGAAATAATAGACAAAATGCCTTTTTCTCGTTTCCAACAGTACCAGAATATATATATATATATATATATATATATATATATTTTTTTTTTTATTATTACACATTAGGCCTACTTACTCCGACCTGAATCCTGCACCTGACAAATAACCCAAAGTATGAAAAAAATACTAAAATTAAATTAAACGTTTAAATTAAATTAAACGTCACATAAATAAAAACTAATCAAAACTAGCAAACCGGCTCTAAAAACAAACTAAAACTAACTGAATTAGAAAGAAAAAAACGGTGAAACAAACTATGACTAAACGATAATGAAAAATGCTAAACTATTATAACCTTGGTGTGCGTGCGTGCGTGCGTGCGTGCGTGCGTGCGTGCGTGCGTGCGTGCGTGCGTGCGTGCGTGCGTGCGTGCGTGCGTGCGTGCGTGCGTGCGTGCGTGCGTGCGTGCGTGCGTGCGTGTTTTTGGTGCTGACACAAGCTTTCTCTAACTGCCGGTGAAGTCTGTGTCAGTCCTCCCGGGCGCGCTAAAGCACGCATTGCTTGTTTGAAAAGCATGAAATCCTCTGTCGGATTGCTGGCTCAGCAGGAGATATTTCTCTTGAATGTCTTCATTGTGGATCAGTGATCCATACATACAGTATGCCATATGTCAACATCTCACATTAAGTCCCGTGGCAGCTTTTTACAACCACACACAATGTCATCAATTTTAGAATGCTGTCACATAGCAAATTGACGGGTGTTAACAGACACACACTTTCACTCTCACACACATGGCCTATTACACATCTTCTGAAATTGTACATTTATATTAGGCATTATATAGGAAAATATGCAAACAAATAGAAAATATGAAAAAGCTACTACTGTGTCCAATTTTTCAACTGAACCAGTTGGAAAAGGGGCCTGAGTGTACAAATGGAACCAAGTTATGTGGTGGTTTGAGAAGCACCGCCCAGACCCTGAGCAGACCATGTTTTTGCCATGGTCTCCTATAGGCGACTCCAATGAGAACAAGCCATTGGTGGGGGCAGAGGATGAGGAGGTGGCCAAGATGGGATGTCCTAGTCTGGGAGAACACACACAGCTGGAGGTGGTCATAGAGGAGTCCTATGAGTTCAAGGTAAGTGTGCGTGCGTCCGTGCGTGCGTGCGTGCGTGCGTGCGTGCGTGCGTGCGTGCGTGCGTGCGTGCATGCGTGCGTGCGTGTGTGCGTGCGTGCGTGCGTATGAATATTACTTGTCTTGTCCTCATCATTGGACACATTGTCATTCATGTTGTTTCTAATCCATTGTAAGATCCATTTCATGAGATGGGTGTGTGTTTGTGTGTGGTATGTGTGTGTGTGTGTGTGTGTGTGTGTGTGTGGTGTGCGTGCGTGCGTGTGCGTACTTGTACGTACTTGTACGTGTGTGCGTGCGTCTGTGTGTGTGCGTGCAGAGGGCGGTGGATGTGCTTCTTTGGCGTGCTGACCAGGTTCTTCATCTACTTCCATCCTCTTCCTCTCGGTGCATGCCTTTCTAACCTGTTGACCCTACTGTCTACTTCCTTGTACGTCAACAGTGAAAACAGGCACTCTTCAAGCTCACAACATGACGCGTTGCGCTGTGTTGCGACGCGGCACGTTGTGAGATTTGCATGTCAGCTATTTGTGCAGTGGTGGACAAAGTATATACTCAAGTAGGATATTCACGATTTTAGTTTTAATTTAGAACATTTTACCATGTGATTTTCATTGTGAAAATAACCAATCTCACAACACGTTGCACCGCGACGAGTTGTGAGCTTGTACAATTTTTTTCACAATTTTCACTACATTTGAAACAGGACTTCAATCATCCTAATTCGATAATTCATAATACTAGAGGTCCGGCCACCTCACACGGTCACACCTACACGTTGCACCGCTGATCTGACCGATATGCCCATATGTACATCTCTAAGTGTCAATCGTTGTCCCTGGGCCACTCCTCAGTCAATTTTAATATAGGATAGGATAGGTGTGGGTCCCAAGAGTCCCTTCCTAGAAATGTAGTGGAGCCAAAACGTACAATATTTTTCTATATGAAATCAGTGAAAGTCATGAGCTTGCAAAAAAGTAAATACTTTCTCAGTAAGTACTTGTCCAACACTGAGTGTTCAGGCCTTTTAAAGGAGAATTCTGGGGTAGTTATTTTCTTTATACCGTAAAATGACGATAATATATCCATGCATTAACCAGTGGAAGAGTAGTGTTGAGCACCCGAAGTCGGTATGAATCCAAAAAGTGTTATTGTCATTTTACGGAGAAAAAAAAGGACTACCCCGGAATTCTCCTTTAACTCTTATTTTCTGAAATGTGAACTCTTATAGGCTGCATGTGTCTGAATCATATACACTGTAAAATGCAGAGTGTTAATGATCCTCTGAAGGGTTCCATGTCTACACATTGAGAGTTGAATTAACCCATTTTGGGCGGGAACCTCTTTTGGTGTTAGCATTATGTTGTGCTTTAGCTATTGAAAAATAGCAGATCTACAAGCTCATAGCGCGCCACCGAGTGGCGCGCTACGAGCTTGTAGGTCTGCTATTTTTGAAAAATCGAAGAACCACTGACATAGAAACATAGCTTTTTCAGGATGTCGGGATGTGGAAGACATTTTTAGAATCTGATCTCAGGTCAAAATAGGTTAACGCCAGGGTCCACAATGCGCTGCTTGACTTGAATACTTTTCCGAAACGTCCTCGTTGCATAATGGAGATAAGCCGTCTCATGTTAGCACTGATGGCTTTACTGAAAATAATCTCTCGACAGTTCAGTTACACCCATCCATCGCTTCCGTTTCAAAACTATGTTTCTCAGTCCCCTTTTAAGCTCTTAAACCGCTTTATTATTATTTTTTATTTTTTTAGATTTCATGGGGGATTGAGCCCACCAGCATCTGAACGGAACGTGACATCACAACTAATTTCACAGTCGCAGTCATGAATTCATGTGGTGATTATTATGCCCACGTTCTTTCTTCCGGGGTGCTTAGCTTAACAGCGTACGAAATACGAATAAAAGCTGTTAAGATCGTATACTCAACCATGTAGGTAATGTTCAAGATTCAATAGTATTGTATGTATTTGTCACTCATTAATACAGACAGGTTCATGCACCCTTACGGGTCCATGTGGCTTCATTTGTACACTCTCAGAGTTGCATAATTTAAAATTTCACAAAAAGAAATTAAAAAAAGTAAAAACACGCCCCCTCACTATCAGAAGGACAATATCAGTCACCAGAAGATAAAAAAAGACGGGTGTTTTTGATAAATCCATGGTTAAAATGGAGTCCGGAGCCCTGGTGGGCCTACCAGTGGTTCCCAAATGGGGGTCCGGGGTTCTGTAACTCTGAGAGTGTACAAATGGTTGAGAATCATTGCTAGAGCCGTAAAAATCTTCTCTTATGGGGGTCCTTGGCATATATCTTCTAATGGGGGTCCGCGGGCTAATTAGTGTCAATTTGGGGGTCCTTGACCCCCAAAGTGGGAACCAGACCAGACCTTGAAATATTTGGCCGCCTTTTTCTCGGAATTGAGCCTCAGATTGAGGTTTTTGAACAGAACGTCAGTGTTAGGGGCTCATTGAAAAAGGGACGGCGGCGGTGAGCGACATACTGTATAGACTGAATCGCGGGAGGCAGTCAAAGAGTTAATGTGAACAGCACTTAAATTACACACGTGCACGCGCGCACACACGTACACACGCACACACACGCACACCTCAGACACCCCCGGAGCTAATGATGTGTTGACATGATGCACACCTAGTTACTTGCTATTGACAGCTTGTTTCTTCCTCCGTCTTCCTAATGGGTGACCGAATGAACTTGAGTGTCATGTTTGTGTCTGTCTTCTTTCTCTCTCTCTTGTTCTTGCTTGGGGGTCGGGGCACACTGCCTGCTTGTGTGTGTGCGTGTGTGCGTGTGTGTGCGTGTGTGTGTGTGTGTGTGTGTGTGTGTGTGTGTGTGTGTGTGTGTGTGTGTGTGTGTGTGTGTGTGTGTGTGTGTGTGTGTGTGTGTGTGTGTGTGTGTGTGTGTGTGTGTGTGTGTGTGTGTGTGTGTGTGTGTGTGTGTGTGTGCGCCCTCAGAGCACAGTCGATAAGCTGATTAAGAAGACCAACTTGGCTCTGGTGGTGGGCAGCAGCAGCTGGAGAGAGCAGTTTGTCAATGCGGTAACAGTCAGCGCAGGTAACTCACACACATGCACGCGCGCACACACACACACACACACACACACACACACACACACACACACACACACACACACACACACACTGCACACACACACTGCACACTGTCTTCTACAAATACACAGACAACTAAAATGAAAACAAAATCACGGCAGAGAGTATACTTCTCAGTTTAGTTTTTAATGCGGTGTGAGAAAAGCATTCTCTGGTCTGGTGCTGGGAGGGATTTACAAGTATTTCAACATAATGGCCATGCATGGCGACGATATCTCGATGTGCACACAGCGCGCTGCACACACCCACACATCATTATCTATATATGTGTTACGTACTGCACACACCCAAAGGCATTTTTTCTTCTCCCCAAGAAGGCAAGAATACTACTTTTTTACAAATGATTGTATGTGACATTGTATGTGATAATTAGGAAGGCACTGTGGCCATGTCTGAATGGAAGTGAGGATTAGTGCCTGAAGAGCACACTGGAATGACACTGATTAGTCATTTGCATGCAGTGGTGGAAAGTAACTAATTATTTAAGTATGGTACTTACAGTAAGTACAATTAAAACAACAATACTGACATTTAAAACAATGTCAGTATACTTTTACTTCTACTCCACTACATTTCAGAGGCAAGTATTGTAGCTACTTTATACTCCACTACAATTGTTTGGTAACTTTTGTTACTACTTTGTAGATTTTGATTCCAAAACATACATTAACAATTCCGGCCATTTGAAAATAGATCTTAACATTGAGGCGGACCGATCGAGGCAGAGCTTTTCACTTCCGGTTAATTGCGGGTTTTATCGATTCCCTAACAACCTAGCGTCGTTGGCGAAGAGCGTGGTCTAACATAATCAATGAAAACCTAAAATAATGTAGTATTTTCCGTCATTGGCGTCACCTCAGAGCTTTTTGACTTATTTTGTCAATGAACACAGAATTGAGTTAATTTACAAAAAAAATAACAAAACATGGAGATACAAGTTTCCACCATGACAGCAGATGATATATCTGGCATGCAAGAGGGCTTTTCTTTTCTTTTCAGAGAGATTCAGCCCAGAGCCCTGATTAGAGGCTGGTTGGGCCAACGTACGGCTGACTGCTGCTCGCTGCAGAATTACTGAGGAATTACACAGAGCTAAACAGAAAAGAGAGAACCAATCAACCGCTCGCAGGCTATACTTCAGATGGCCACAGGCTGTGCAAGCGTGCGTGCGTGTGTGCGTGTGTGTGTGTTAAAACTAGCACAGTAATCACAATTCAAGGCCTCTGGCACACGAATACAGAAATGCTTTGAGGCGCACACACGTCTACGGTCGAATCATGCCTCTCTCACTTCAACCGGCACTTTCTCTCTGTCTGGAGCGGCTCCCCGTGGTCAGGCTGCAGGGGAATCTGACTTGTTTCTCAAATCCGATCTCTGCGTTCACATTTAAGCAATATTACACGAGAGTAATCACGATAATAATCTTTATCGTGATTATTGGCACGCCATGTGATGCGGTTAGGAACGAGGCTTTAGCCGAGTTCCGCAAGCGACACTGAAGTGGTATTGCGATGCATCGTGACGCATTGTGAGCTTGTAGATCTGCTATTTTCAAAGGACTTGTATGCATTTGAAATCTTGTGAAATGGTACATTCTGCAGAATGAATACTTTGAACTTTTGGTACTTTATATTAAGTACATTTTGATGCCAATAATACGTTTGCACTCTCTCCACGACGCCATGCAGGCGACGACGACGAGGAGGAGAGCGGCGAGGAGCGCCTGCCGTCGTGCTTCGACTACATCATGCACTTCCTGACCGTCTTCTGGAAGGTGCTGTTCGCCTTTGTGCCGCCCACCGAGTACTGGAGCGGCTGGGCGTGCTTCTTAGTGTCCATCTCGCTCATCGGCGTGCTGACGGCGGTGACGGGCGACCTGGCGTCGCACTTCGGCTGCACGGTGGGCCTCAAGGACTCGGTGACCGCCGTGGTGTTCGTGGCGCTCGGCACGTCCGTGCCAGGTGAGTTGAGTCGATCCCCGCGGGGTTCCAGATCCCCCTTCACTTTGATCAACCCCATTGAGACCAGTGTTATTTTTGGCAGCAAATTTCTATTTTAGTTTTATAGTCATAGGCCCTCATTTATCAATCGAGTGTAAAATCTGCCCCAAATTCGAGTGTAGGATTCGTAGTACACCCACGTCGGGTCGGCATTTACAAAGTGATCGCAGACAGCTGTTTCTTCCTAATTTCATTCCTAGCAGTGATAAATGTGACGGCTGAAATCTATCTGGCACGCCCTATGAAATCAAGCCTCGCCCTCGTTTTTGCGACATGAACAACTGCAGTACGACCTTGGAAACCATAGTTACATGACGAAAAAAGTCACCCCCTCTCATACACACACAGACGCACGCACGCACACGCAACTTGCAAGTCCAACTGGTTTGTTGTAGCCTATGAATTAAATAAAGCTGTAGCTGTAGTACCCTGTCTGTTTCTCCTCTCGCCTCGCTTGCCTTGCTGCCCACACACACGCACACACACACACACACACACATACGGGCCGTGGCCCAGTCAGTTTAGAGCTGGCCCAACTTTGAGCCTTAATTGTGCATGCAAATTTCTGGTTATTAAACCACAGCATGCAAGCCGCCTTTGTTTTAAAATGGTTCCCCAAACCGTTCACAGTTCACACTTCACTATCGGCCGGGGATGCGCCCCCCCCCCCCCCCCCATGCTAATTTGCCCAGTCAATCATTTGATCCGTGCTACGCGCCTGCCGTGTGTTGTTAGTTGTTGTAGCCTATATTAAATTATTAAAGTATTTATTCATTTAATATAGCCTACAACAATATATTAGTGAACGAAAATCTGAACCTGCATGTGAACAATGAATTAAATAACAAATAGGCGCGCACACACACGCTGCTGTTTTCCTCCTCTCCTGTCCTGTCTGTCTCTATCACTGTGGTCCGTTCATGACACCGCGACCATGCACGTTTATGACAATCTATTTAGATTACCTCGCTAGTCGCAGTAGTCGGTGCAGTGGCTGGGCTGTCAACTGACAATTATATAAATGTGCAGCCTAAACCAGCCTCATGTGGCACACTGGCACTGGTCTGGCAGCCTGGCTGGGTGGTTTAGCCTATACCTAACTCCGATGCGGTCAACGGTCCCCAATTTTGCGCTGGCACGGCACATTTGGCATTCGAGCGACACGTCGGGTTTATCCTTAAAACGACGAGATGTAACTCGAGAAAGACATGGCTGTAGATTGCACTATAGCCTACCCGTTGGTTGGTAGACTTGACTATAGCAGCATGCACTCTCGATCCAACTATTCTCTCGATCTCTCGATCCAACTATTCCAGGAGGGGGGGCACCGGCATGCGCTCATGCAAAACACTGTTTAAATGGCTTACGCATCTAACTTGCAACATTGTTTTTAAATGCGCGATTTTAATTGCTTGCTTGTAAAGTTGGAAATCTCCTACTAATTTCATATGACACAAAGACACATCGTTGATGTATTCCTTTACTTTTTTTTTCTTTTTTACATTTAGCCCATATACATACCTATACAGTTTTATATAAACATTTTAGGAGTGAATACATATGTTTCGATGACTGTGACAGCCTCTCAGCTGGTCAAACAATGCTGCTCCGCTGTTCTACGACAGAAAAACAGGTGAGGACAAAGCGTACGACAGCTCCCGACCAGACGTGAGTTTTGTCTTGGCACAAGATCATTTTCAATCTTTGGCGCAAATCGTAAATGCCGAAAATTGCGGTAATTTCGGCGTACACCCATATTTTGGCGTACGCACGGTAAATGAGGGCCATAGACTTTGGAATGAAACTTCATTTAGTTTCAGTCACATTTTAGTCACCTGGAATGTTTTAGTATTGGTCTAGTTTTAGTCTAAAATGTATTTTGGCGGGGCTTGATGCTGTCGTAATGGCTGATCATTTTACACTTGCTGAAAATAGCCAATCTGCAAGCACACAATCGCAGCGTGACACGTTGTGAGCTTGTAGATCGGCTATTCTCAGCATACAACCAAAACAAAAAGTGTAAAATGACTTGTGTCTTACTTATACTGGATCTCTTGTCCACTAGTCCCTTCCTAACATTTTAGTCTAGTTTTTATTTGTTGACGAAATTGTCAACATATTTAGTCTTAGTTTAAGTCATCATAGCTTAGTTTTCATTTAGTGTCCATTTAGTTTTCGTCAGTTAAAAAAGGTAGTCGATGAACATTTTTCGTCATAGTATTAGTCGACGAAACAATGATTGAGACCTGAGACCAGATTCTACAAAATGTCTGCCAAATCCTGACAGTTTTCTGAAAAGAAAAACGTATCTGTGGTGCACATGGTGCTAAAACTTTCTCATGTCAAAGTACCCCTGGAATGAGAGGAATAATCTGTATTTGGCCGCAGAACCCCATCTGAAAATGTGTTGTTCCAGAGAGACCCCCCCAGAAGCACATATTTGAGTTAAAAATGCTCGCTGTGAAAGAATATACATATTATTCAAAGATTTCGACACGTTTTCACGATTTTTCAAAAGAATAGCAATACAGTAACATACCTCAAAATTGTACTTAAGTACAGTACTTGAGTAAATGTAGCCTACTTTTTCCACCACTGAAATGAAAGAAATGGATTACAAATCGTGGGATAAAAATTATTAAAGAAAAAAGAAAGACCAGAAGGGGGTATAGATCCCCCGAGCAAATGTAATCGTGCCCGTGCAGGGTCTTGTCTCCTACTGTGCCCGTCTCAGTGAAGGACGGAATGCCAAGTAAAGGAGCTGCTGCAGGGGAACACGTAGTGAGTAATGGTTTAATCCATGCCACCTCGGAGCCTTCATCGACGTGTAAGCCTGAAAGATTGAAGAGCGCGCTTCTAAGAAATGGTTCCTCAGAAGTTTACGGTAATGAGGGAAAGCATTTGGTTTTCTACCACCCCCCCCCCCCCCCCAAGTTTATGGTCCTATAACTGCTCCCGGAAAGGAGTGAGGAGTTGATAATCACTCACTGGAAGTGACACAGGGGAATAAAATGAAGCATCGCCGTGTAGTTCACGCACGCAGTTGCACAGGAGTCACACCGGCCTCAGCTGTAATCAGCTGCCTGGCACTGCTCATTGTTTTCCAGTGGTGGAAAAAGTATTCGCATTTGTTACTCGCATTGTGGAATTACTCTGTTGCAAGTTAAAGTTCGGTGATCAAAATTGACTTGAGTAATACAAAGTACAAACGTATTGGCATCAAAAACAAAATTAGAAAGTGCCCATTATGCAGAAGTTCAACATGTTGAAATATATATTTAGGGCTGAAGTGGGTAATGTAAGTCTGTAATAATAATCCAAATCAACAAAGTAACTAGTAACTAAAGTTTTCGAATAAATGTAGTGGAGTAAAAGTATGATATTTGACTCTGAAATGTAGTGGGAGTAGAAGTAAAAAGTATAGAAAATTGGAAATACTCCAGTAAAGTAAAAGTGCCTCAACATTGTACATAAGTACAGTACTCGATTAAATACTACAGTACTTAGTTACTTTCCACCACTGTTGTTTTCTGTCAGCCACGCTTTTCTACACTCCAATCACAGCTGTGCATGGCGCGTGCGGCCGCTTGCACTTTACACTTACCGCTGTGGTTTTCTGCTCAATTCAGTCAGTTTGGGTCAGATTCCCATGTAGGGTATACCTCCCACTCCCAGCGCATCGCTCCTCACTGTAGGCATGCAGCTATAGCAGGGGAAGCAATCTGGAGCAACGGAAGCTCTATCATGAGTAAAATATAAAGCGGAAGTGGAGCCTCCTCACCACTTCCGTTTCCTCTTTAAAGTTGCGCAAATTTATCCTATAATGTAAATAGAAATCATCTACACGTCTATAGCTTGCTGCTTAGCAGAAGTAAACATATTTTTTGTGAACGGAAATGACAGCTTCCTTACTAGGATTTCAGGAGGTGTCGTTCCAGACTCTATGTAGTATTTGTTGATTGTGGAATAGTTGTCTGGCTACACAAGACTACTGTTGCGTTGAAACATCGTGACACATCGTTGTGGCTATACAGCCACAACGACACACATATACTGTATGTATATGACGTATTACTGTATTTGTATGTGCACACAGTAGCCAGCAGCAGTACATAGCGTGGCGCTACCGTGGCATCGAGCACTAAGTAAAACTCCTAAGACCCTGAAGACTGAAGGGTGCTTCCGAGGGCAGATAAACAAATAAACATTGTGTATTTCTGGGCCAATGCTGATGTTTGGATTCTCACCTGGGATGTCTCAGGATTCAATTATGTCTGCTTGTGATGTTTATGTACTGTAGTGCGTGCGTGCGTGCGTGCGTGCGTGCGTGCGTGCGTGCGTGTGTGCGTGCGTGCGTGCGTGCGTGCGTGCGTGCGTGCGTGCGTGCGTGTTTTCTCTCAAGGGATGTTCATTTCAGTTTGCCATCTGTTGTATTGTTTTTTTTTTCATCACGTATCCCAATTCAATGTAATGTTCTCTCTTCTTTCCCAATCTCCCTGTCTCCTAATCTCCATCTCTCTCTGCCGGCCGGCCGGCCTGCCTCTCTCTCTCTCTCTCTCTCTCTCTCTCTCTCTCTTTCTCTCTCTCTCTCAGACACACCCAACCCCTCTCTCACACCCTAATCTCTATCTCTGTCTCTGTCTCTCTCTCTGTTTGCCAGACACACCCAACTCCTCTCTCTCTCTCTCTCTCTCTCTCTCTCTCTCTCTCTCTCTCTCTCTCCAATCTTCCATGTCTCTCGTCCTCTCATTCTGGTAGCTCCCAGCATGCCTGTTGTTCCGATCATCTGTTGTTTATTCCGACTCTTCCCCTCCTCTTATGGGATGCTGTGTATTCACACCGCCATCATCCATCATTCTGACCTGTGTATGTTGATGCCACACTGCAGGTGTGTGTGTGTGTGTGTGTGTGTGTGTGTGTGTGTGTGTGTGTGTGTGTGTGTGTGTGTGTGTGTGTGTGTGTGTGTGTGTGTGTGTGTGTGTGTGTGTGTGTGTGGGTGGGTGTGGTGTGGTGTGGTGTGGTGTGGGGGGGGGGGGGTCGGGTATGAGACGGTGCTCTCTCTGAAACGTGTTAATATAATTTATTTCCACGTTCTTACTCTAACCTCCGCATGTCCCCTGGTCTATTTCTCACTTTTAGTGTCGTCTGCACATTGAATTACAACAACACAGACAAGACAGACAACACAGAGAGAAATGACCTCACCAGCAATTTGTTGCACAAATAAGACATTCCAGATCCCATCCCATTTCAGCTTAATTGATGCTTTTGATGCCTTCTGGTCCTTTCGCCCCCATCACAGATATTTATTTTGTATATATACAAAATATAGTGGTTGCTTGTTATTGGACTTCTGTGCTAGTCATAGACTGACCATAACAAACACAATGTTCAAGCATAAGGATGCTCATAAGTGTACTTGGTACCAGAGCACCTTAGGCCAAAGATCAATGATCGATTTTGTAATCGTGTCAGCTGATCTGAGGCCGTATGTTTTGGACACTCGGGTGAAGAGAGGGGCTGAACTGTCAACTGATCACCATCTGGTGGTGAGTTGGTTCAGATGGCGGGGGAAACCTCTGGACAGACCTGGCAAACCCAAGCGTGTAGTGCGGGTGAACTGGGAACGTTTGGAGGAGACCTCTGTCCGGAAGGACTTCAACTCCCACCTATGAATGAAAAGGCTTTCAAAATAAGACGGTTAACAATGAAGTGAACGGTGGCGGTCTTCGAGTATAAATTCAGTCACCAAATGGCGGTGATGGCGGCAGGTGAGTTAAAACTCATTGGCTGCCAAGGACGAGTTAGACAAGTTTAAAACCTTTTTTTTATCTCGGATACTTTTCTCCGATTTCTTTTTTGATCACAAACGTTTTTAAAGTCACGGTTCATAACAAAACGGTTACAAAACTAATTTTTCATCTTTAGTGTGACTCAGTAAGGTATTCATTTATTGAAAGACATACAAAAGTTTAAATATTACACAATGATGCGTGACTTTATGATCGCCTTTCCTCAAATGTCAACGTAACATGGCTCTGTTTATACTTTATTTTACTCCTATTTATGTTCAATATTTAATTGTATATACGTACATGTTTTTATCTCCATTGTTTTGTTCCACATTTGCTTTGGCAATGTAAACATATGTTTTCTCAGGCCAATAAAGCTCATATAAATTTAAATTAAAAATGTAATAAAGCAGCTCCGCTCTACATGAGAACAGAGTGTGTGCGGGAGCTAGGGATACTGCATTATTATTATTCTCTCTCTCTCTCTTATTTACAAACGGCACAGCCGTAGGGTCTCTCTTATATTATTTTAGTGGTTTCCAGATATTTACAGGCTTGTAATTCTCTCTCTCTCTCTCTCTCTCTCTCTCTCTCTCTCTCTCTCTCTCTCTCTCTCCCTCTCCCTCCCTCACCCTCCCTCCCAGACACGTTCGCCAGCAAGGTGGCCGCCATCCAGGACCAGTACGCTGACGCGTCCATCGGCAACGTGACAGGCTCCAACGCCGTCAACGTCTTCCTGGGCATCGGCGTGGCGTGGACCATCGCGGCCGTGGTGTGGCGCTCGCGCGGCAAGCCGTTCCTTGTGGACCCGGGCTCGCTGGCCTTCACCGTCACGGTGTTCACCGTCATGGCCACCGGGTGCATGTTCATGCTGCTGTACCGACGGCGGCCGGGCGTTGCCGGCGGCGAGCTGGGCGGCCCGCGGACTTGCAAGCTGGTCACGGCGGCATTGTTCTTCTCGCTGTGGCTGGTCTACATCCTGCTGGCCTCCCTGGAGGCCTACTGCCACATACCAGGCTTCTGAAGAGGAGGATGCGAGGGGAGGGAGGAAGGGAGGGAGGATGGATGGATGAAGGAAGTGCATGTGTTTGGTCCGACGTACTAACAGTCCTACAGTCATGAGTCCGACACCCTACCCAAAACCCAACCCTAAACCTAACCTCACAGGACACCACAGGTTAGTTTTAGCCTGCCACGGGTTAGTTGTAACCTGCCACGCATGTCGGGACCTATGGGTTAGTTTTAACCTGCCACGGGTTAGTTTGAACCTGCCATGGGTGAGTTTTAAACCACAGCACGGGTTAGTTGTAACTGGCGACGCACGTCGGGAGCGACATACAGTGTTGTCGAACTAATGCCTGTCAGACTGTTAGTATGTCTAACAAACGTATGCACCCGGGAGGAGGATGGGGCGGCAGTGAGAGATCCGAATTTGACAGTTTATGGTCTGCACATTTGACACAACTCTCTACAATTTAGGCATTAGCAGACACTCTTAATCCAGAGAGCGACTTACAGTATAAGCGAGAACAACGACCGGTGGGTCTCAAACTTATAATAGGCCTACTTTTTGAGACGGAATGGAGTTGTTGGGTATTGTGGCCTCGTCTGCCAACTGAGCACGGCTACAATATTACCCAGAGACTGAGGCACGTGGTGGGAAGATCAGAGAGGACGTGGGGAAGGCAAGGGAGAGATAACGACCAGCTGGCACACGTCCTCCGTTTAAATATTGGATGTTTATATATTACAATAAAGTACAGGAAAAGAAGGAAATAGAGATAAATTAATGGTGTGTGTGTGTGTGTGTGTGTGTATATATATTGTATATATATCTACTATACATATATCTCTTCTGCAACACTTCCTCTCTCACTCTCTCAGCCCACCATATCTTGGTCACCACGGGAACGGTGGATCCACGCCATATCCATGGCAACCCCAACATGTAATTCTATTAGCCACTTGCTCCTCTGCGATGGCACATGCCTACGCAATGCTATCATGCACGCACGCACACACACGCATGCACACACGCACACACACACAAAATTTATTTTTCTTATTTTCTTTTTCTCAATGGTGTCAAGTGTTGATATTGTTTACCGTGAAATTGTTAAAACTTTTGAAAAAAAAGACCCCCCCCCCCAAAAAAAAAATAGAACTAAAAATGGACAGAAAGGGAAAAACAAAGCGCATTTGTGGAAGATTTTCACAAGAGACATGTAAAATATGAAGTGCAGCAAACATAATGGAATAGCATTTACACTAGGGGGAGTTGTGTGTACTTTGTATGGAAACATCATTGTGTGAGTTTGAACAGTGGAGTGGAAATGTTGAATGGTCCTTGATGTTAAACTAGCATATAGAAAAGCCATTCAGAGCACGGCGTGCTTTCAAAGCTGTCAATTGTTTACATTGTGATACTGTAGAGTCATAGACATATAGAAAGGTAGATGCCTCTACGGCTCTGGGACGTATATGTGCAAAAGTGAGGGCAAGCTTCCGCGTTGGTGGTTCAACAACAGGCGAGAGGCAACAGTCTGGCCACGCGAGACTAGTGCTTCACAGAAGCTTCCACGTGCGTCACAGAGCGGACGTTCGGGTCTGACATGTCCCGGAAAAGACGTGCTGTGATTGGCGAGTAGTCACTTGAGTGGCCGCGTGGCTTAGCATGCCTTCCTTCCGCACTTCCGCCCTCACGTCGATATACACGTCTCTCCAATGAACTGCAGCGGCCAATGAGGCATCTATTTTGCAGTAGAGTACAGAGGGTCAAGTGTGACTGGCGCTTCCGCTCAGTTCAAAGCAACATTGGCCTGGTACCGAATAGGAAATGATGCAACATCATGATGACACAGGAAGTAAATGACTGGGAGACATCAACGGCACTGATCAGAAGGATTGACTCCATTGACCAATCAAAATGAAGGATTGTAATGACGGAGAGCGCGATGACAATGATGATGGTGGTGATGCTGGGGGAAATGAGCGGTGAACTCCGTTATTTCAAATTGTACATGATAATAATCTTCATTGATGTATGTGAGAGTATACGTTGTATTATACTTTATATTAAGCCGTCCTTCCCAGATACGAAACATTTCATACAGTAGGTCAACTTGATTATTTGAGGAAATTTAAGAATGAAGAATTTGTGCTGTTTCTCTGAAACAAAGTTTTAATGGACATTTGCCAATGATACAAAAACAAAGAGTCAGATGAGTGATAGAAATAGAATTGTCGACAAGAGGGCTGGTTGTTCTTTTGGGAACTGTGTGGCAGCTCTGGAATATTCCACAGAATCAATGCATTCTCACACCCGTGCCATCAAACGGGTGACAGCTGGAGGACGGATTTGACCATACGGACTCGCTGGCTTCAGATGGCATGCCCCCCCCATCCATAGTTTCAACAGATCACCCTCTGTTTTGATACTTGAATACAGTACAGCAATACTGTTAAAACAATTCTGAAAGGATAACAGAATTGTAGTCCATTGTACTTAATTAATGATGAAGACATACAATCAGTAGTACAACACCAATAGTAGCAGATATATTTAGAGAAAAGTGGATGCCACTCCCTCTGTATACGTTTTGGGTTTGAGAACGGCACTTCGGCAGTCCAGTGTGGGTGGGATTAATGTTGTCTCGTGCCGCCACCAATAGAACGGCTCGAGAGTGAGAATGCGTGACAGCTCGCGAAGTTGTTACTTTCGTTAGAGCGGACACAGCCCTCTTGTTCTCCATCTGTGCAGCTACCCTGTGTTATGTGAGCTGCATCAGTGGTTCCCAAACGTTTTCATGTCAAGGACCCCTAAATTGACACTAATTAGCCCGCAGACCCCCATTTGAAGATATATGCCAGAGACGCCCATAAGAGAAGATTTGTATGGCTCTAGCAGTGATTTTTATATTGTAAAATCAATGTTAATTTAACTCTGAGAGTGTACAAACATTTGTACACTCTCAGAGTTACAGACCCATAAGGGTCCATTTGGTTCCAAACTATCATTTAGCTGGGGACCCCCTGGAACTCCTTCAAGGACCCCTGGGGGTCCCCGGACCCCACTTTGAGAACCACTGAGCTGCATGTCTTCACGGTGTGCAGCTACCCTGCGTTATGTGAGCTGCATGTCGTCACGGTGTGCAGCTACCCTGCGTTATGTGAGCTGCATGTCGTCACAGTGTGCAGCTACCCTGCGTTATGTGAGCTGCATGTCGTCACGGTGTGCAGCTACCCTGCGTTATGTGAGCTGCATGTCGTCACAGTGTGCAGCTACCCTGCGTTATGTGAGCTGCATGTCTTCACAGTGTGCAGCTAGCCTGCGTTATGTGAGCTGCATGTCGTCACGGTGTGCAGCTACCCTGCGTTATTTGAGCTGCATGTCGTCACGGTGTGCAGCTACCCTGCGTTATGTGAGCTGCATGTCGTCACGGTGTGCAGCTACCCTGCGTTATGTGAGCTGCATGTCGTCATGGTGTGCAGCTACCCTGCGTTATGTGAGCTGCATGTCGTCACGGTGTGCAGCTACCCTGCGTTATGTGAGCTGCATGTCGTCATGGTGTGCAGCTAGCCTGCGTTATGTGAGCTGCATGTCGTCACGGTGTGCAGCTACCCTGCGTTATGTGAGCTGCATGTCGTCATGGTGTGCAGCTACCCTGCGTTATGTGAGCTGCATGTCGTCACGGTGTGCAGCTACCCTGCGTTATGTGAGCTGCATGTCGTCATGGTGTGCAGCTACCCTGCGTTATGTGAGCTGCATGTCGTTGCGGTCGGGCAGAAATCTGTCATTATGTCCAAGACCAAAACCGTTACTTTTAAAGAAATGGAATAGTGAACCTGTGTTTCAATGGATCCGATGTAGTTATCGAGCTGTTGTTAATACTTTTTTCAGTGGTTACATATTTATAGAATCCACAAGAAAGACTTTATGTAAAAATATATTAAAAAATGATGTAGATTTTGCCAAACAGCAATGATGTAAAAAGGCTGAATTGAAAGTCTAATAGAGCACCAAAGTCTGACGTCAATATCGCTAGAGGGCGATAATTCCACAGGTTTGTGTATTTTTGTATTTGTATTATAATCCGCATAGGGGGATCTTAGATGGCCTCATATAAGAACTGTGTTTGAAAAATAAATAGCGTTTTCACGTTTCACTCATATGGATATGAAGAACCAACTGACTGCGAGAAAACTCTAATGTTACTGCTGCCGAATTAGTAACATTTTCACTAGAAACAGACTATGAAATATTAGTGACTGACTGTCATAAACAATACAGAGACAGACACCTCCCCGACAATATCACAGAGACTTATTTTGGACCACAATTCTTATGAGACGATTTTACGACCCAATGTTATTCTCCATAGATAAATTACTTCTGCAAACCAGGGGATGAGCGGGTGATGTCAGGACTTTGGTGCTCCATATAGAAACTAAATGCAAGCCATTTTACAGTGGTTCTCAAAGAGTGGTCCAGGGACCCCCAGGAGTCCACGAGGAGTTACGGGTCTGTAACTATATTAACATGTAGTGCTTAAATTGATGGGCGACCTTTTGTTGTGGGAGAAAAACAGCATAGACATGGAACTGAACCTGTGGATGTAAAGGTATTAAACATGCTGAACATCTGTATTTTCATGGAATGATATCGTAACAAATTCTATCTATTTTCTTTTTTGTTTGTTTGTTTTGTAAAGTCTGTGCTGTTTCAGGCATGGTGTGTGTGTAAAATGCTCATTGGTCAACTGATAATAGCAAAATGATTTCATATGAAAATATGACTTCTATGTATCTTCACCAACTATCTCTCAACAGTCATTGCACGTATTTTTCAACAACAAAAAAATCGAACAAATCGGAAGAGCCATGGCTCATCTGCAACATGGTGGCACAGCTCTTTCCAGTGCCGTTGCTTTGTTCCATCTTTCGCTTTATACGTGAACTTGTTTTGCCCTCTCACTTTGCCCAGGTCAGCAACCATTCCCAACAAGTGGGTGTTCAAACAATTGCCAAAACACTGACTTTGATAACATGGAAAAAGTCTGAATCAAAAATAATTATCTAAAATCAAATGTCGTGGTATATTTTTCCTTTAACACATTCCGTGCGTTATAGGCTATATGGTCACTGCCGATATTGTTTTAATTACCTTTGGAGCATACGCCGAAGTATTTGTGCCTCCATGAAAATCCCACTGAAAATAGTCCCATGGTTTGTTGCCAAGCCGAAAAATAATCCACCGTCGTGATGCGGAAGAACAACAAACATTAATGGCTGGATGGATCCCAGTGTAAAACCCTGTTCACTTGCATTGAACTCATTTTTCCAGAAGCCCTTGCAAGCCAGTGGATAGGTCGATTTCCGGTTACATCATCATAACGCGTCGGCCTCGTCACCATGTCCGCGACATTGCTTTTAAGTCATTAAAAACGGCGAATTAAACATATAAAACAAATAGCGGGTATAGCGTCTTACAATGGAATAAAACGAGCGGGTTACGCAGGGAAGCTGTTAAAGTCTTGAAACATTTGTTTTCATTGTGATACTGATAAATGGGAACTTAAAGAATACTATGTTATTTATTTTGTTCCAAGCCGGAACACAATTTTTGAGCACCGCTGGCCTAGGTGACTCTTGGACGCTAGTGAATAGAGGGATTGTCATCCCTCTAGTCTAGTGTGCCCGTTTTGAATGCCATCAATGCATTGAAAGGTACAAAATCACGTTTAATCAGAGCATTCAATGCTCTAGTAGACGCGTCTACTGACCTACCAAGATCTCAGTGGGCTGTGTTCTGTGTGGTTGATCACGGCTACCAGCGACGACGCCCGTTGTCAACTTACTATGTGGCTGGTTAAAACTGATATGAGGTTAGGGGATTTATGTGGCCGGTTAAGACTGATGTTAGGGTTATAGTAAAGGTTAGATTTAGTTTTAGGGTTTGTAATGCCGTGACATACAACGTTTAAAACGTTGTATGTCCTGCCTGCTGTGATTGTGAAAGAATTTACCTGGAGCATTACAAAGTGAGTTGCGAGCCCTTGCTTTATATCTAGTTTAACAGTTTGGCTCAGCACCAAGACCGGAGGATGTGCGCTATTTTATCTTATTCTGAAGGTTTGTAATGTAGGACAACGCGCGTCTAAACAGTAGCTGTGATCAACGCAGAATACAGCCTACTGAATTTCTCCAAAACGTCACAATGAAACATTTCGCGCTGGAGACGGTTGCAGTAGACAGCATTGAATGCTCTAATAATTAAACGTGACTTTGTCCCTTTAAATCCGCTATCTATAGTGCCATGATTAAATCCCATCAGCACTCATTAACCCAGCCTAATCTCACAGAAATAATATGCATACACAACTAGAAACCCCCCAACTCCGTACATATGACAATATAGTGTTTTGACCGCGACAGAGGCGTGGCTTTCACTAGTATGGAAGTCCTATTTCACCGTGGCTGGTTCGGGCTGCGGGTGAGTTCGGGTTTGACATTATTTAGGCCTACTATTCTGTCCCTATCGGTTTACAACTCGAGCGGGGCTGATTCGGCTCTACCGAACTTCGCAACGCAAGTTCGGTAGAGACGGTACCCCTCTGTCATAGTCTATGACTCTATGGGGAGGTATTTCAATGTCATATTTACGGATTTTTGGGTTTTCTAGTCATGTATGTACGGAATTGCAATTCCGTACATATCTTACTATCTCTGTGCATGAGATCGGGTTGCATTAACCACTTGCACCCTAGGAAAACATTACAGTTGGCAAAAATACCGTAGCAGTTTGTGATGCATTTCAATGCGTTCTGAGCTTGTAGATCAGCTATTTTCAGCGAAGATATTTCGTGTAGGCCTACTGTAGAGGAATACAGTTAAGGGGGGCTGGGATAGAGCCCCCAGGGAACCCGGTCAATGAAGGGTTTAAGTGAATAATGAAAGAACGTCATTGCAAAACTAATTTGTACTTGGTCAAGCGTTTTTTTCTTTTTGCCATACTACATGCTAATTTGACCATGTATAAATTGGCTGTTAAGGCTGGCTAAGTGCAGGGCCCAAGAAGTTGAGACTGAATGGGCAGTGAAGTGGGCTTTCTGATACAAGGATATGATGACGTTACACAACTGAATCTGAAGTGCAGGCTATTTAAAATGAGTGATAAGCCTCATGGGAGATCTTATGTATGTGCGTGCATGCATGTCTGTCTGTACAGCATCCTTGTCGGGTGGAAAACTTGTATGTCCAATATGGTTACTTTTCAGGAAATTGAAAATAGAACCGTGTGAACCGTTCGAATGGATCCAGTGTGGTTATTATTATCACTAATTCATCTGTGCATGCATGTCGGTACATGTCTGTGCGTCTCTGTTGGGTGGAAACCTTGTATGTCCAAAATGGTAATTACATTTCAGGAAATTGAAAATGGAACCACGTGTTATCACAAGCTATTGTTGTTAATGCTTTTCATTGGTTGAGTATTTAGACAAATCCACACAGACACAGCCAATTTGCCAAACTATCTCTTTCAAAATGGTTATGGATTTTTGTATTACAAAGCAGTGAATTATTTTATGGAAAATAATATATATAAATAAGTAAATAAATAACGAAATAAATAAATAAATATGGAGATAGATGGGAGGTTTTAACCATACAGCAATGAGATGCATTGTACAGTGACGGAATGCGAACCATATTTTTAGTCTCTTTCCTGTTGCTTAGCGACAATCTATCTTCACAAGCCATTCTTGTGTGTGTGTTTGTGTGTGTGTGTGTGTGTGTGTGTGTTTTTGTGTGTGTGTGTGTGTGTGTGTGTGTGTGTGTGTGTGTGTGTGTGTGTGTGTGTGTGTGTGTGTGTGTGTGTGTGTGTGTGTGTGTGTGTGTGTGTGTGTGTGTGTGTGTGTGTGTGTGTGTGTGTGTGTCATAATCAGCATTCTCACTTCTCCATTGGCTTCCATTGTGCTTGCTCATTCTTGTTTCTCTGTGATTCTCACTACACTTTGGGTCTTGGTCATGAGCGAGTGTGTGGTGTGTGTGGCCATGTCTTTACCCCTTGCCAGGCTTGCCTGGATTGTATACACGTGTGTGTGTGTGTGTGTGTGGGGGGGGGGGGGGGGGGGGGGGGGGGGGAGGAGACTGGCACAGTTCTATTCACTAGATTAATGCATTTGAATTCCAGTGTGATCCACAACCAAGAGCATGGAAATTGGATTCTGTGTGCGTGTGTGTGTGTGAAAGACAAGGGAGACGGATGGAAAGAAATGGAGAGAGTTGGCGGATAATGTATTCCTGCCTCTACCTCTTCCTGCCTCTACCTCTTCAGTCAAGCCAGGTGTGTGTGTGTATGTGTGTGTCTCATTGGATTAGATGTATAATAGGATCTGGCGGTCGATTTAGACTTGGAATTGATGGTGGCACTCAAGGAAATTGAGCGTGTGTGTTGTGAGTGTGTGTGTGTGTGTGTGCGTGCGTGCGTGTGTCCGTGCATGCATGCGCGCGTGCCTGTGTGCTGCATTGGTCTATCTTCGCATTGATTTGCTGTAGCCTAAAGTGTTGCGTGTGTGCGTAAAATATGATGTGTTGCACTGTGTGTGCTTGCTGTAATGCAGACTGTTTACCATTCACTCACTTGTACAAGTGTGTAGGGCATGTGTGATGATACGAACAGTAATCCACTTATGTGCACATATGACGGCATGTGGGCCAATACATCGTCTTCGAGTAGGCCTGGAGAAGAACCCTGCATGCATCTCTTCTCCAGGCCTCTGCTGCTCGCTAACGTGGACAATATTATATTAGTTTACCTTTAATTTATTTTCATCTCTTTATTATTAGGTTTCATTATTTATACAGTGCATCGTACAGCCCTATTTAATGAAGATGTTGGAAAACATCACCAAGTGCTTTGGGAATAACTGTATTGTAACCTGCTATTATCCTTCTTTTTTATATACACACTATTTGTGTACTTTGAGTGTGTTTTCCCCTTTTTTTTGTTTTGTTTTAACTGCACACAGTAACATCAAAAGATTTAACCACTTAAACCCTCTAGACTTAATAAGCTGCACCTGAGTTGGCTCTGTACTTGGACCGCTCCTTTCCGTTTACACCATATCTCTTCACCAAAAACAACTGATGTACAACAAGCTCACAACGCAACACGCTATGGATGCTGGGTTTCAAGTGCATGGTTAACCACTAAAACCCATGCCTATATGGTTGCCCGGAGTCCCTCAGGGCTCTATACTAGTGTATTGTCCTCTTTCTGTTATCGTGGGGAAAGCTTTCCAAAAGGCATACAGCGACATTTATTTTTCTACACTCTCAATAGTTAAATTATTGTTAAACATCTGCATTACTTAATTTACAAGAAGTCTACACTATTAGAGAATGTAAAATAATAATACAGCATGGATGGAATTGTGGACAAAAACTTATCCAACAAACCAACAAAAAATTATTTAGTTTTGTGTCTTGAGAGGCTAAATGTCATCAATTGGTGGTCCGTGGCTCAAATGCTGAATTGATAATGGGTCTTAATATGAAACAGGTTGAAAACCACTGCTGTATGCCAATCAAGCGGCTCGACTATTGTACTATAAGTTCTCAAGTGCAAATTTGACAGATCTACTTTCACTTCTAGTTGAGGAATATTTGACCTATAAGTACCGACCCGGCGTATCTATACTTTGACTCAAATACTGGCGTTGACTCGGCAGTAGCCTACAGTATACTTTGTCCACTGCCGGTGGAGGCACACCCAGTAGAGACATCTGCTAAATCAAACTCACTGCGGGTCCTCCACCCTCCTCCTGTCCGGCAAATATCAACGGTCTGTACCCACACCGTACCCCACCTGCCATTTCATCTGTTTCCCCAAAATAGGGCCCTCTGGGTGTCATTAATCTAATTTGCTGTGTATGCAAGCCCTCAAACAATGTAAACAGAACATTTGCATATTTATAAACTTTATTTGGGATATGACTGAATGTGTGCATGTGTACGTGTCGTGCGTGCATATTGCGGCATATCTTGCGGCATATCTTTCTTCATATGATCATATCATTCCATCTTTGAGTGTGTTGTGCATGAATCATCCTCCGATAACAGTGTTGATGTTGGAAATGTAAAGGGAAAGGTGACCGTATTTTTTTAAATGACACAAATAATCTAGATGTTTACAAAGACCAAACGTTTATTCTTTCTTTCTTCTTTCTCAAAGATGAAATAAAACTGACTGAGAAACAAAAATCTGTGTCTGCTCCTGCTCCTTTATTTGGAAATCAGGGTCCCGCAGAGTGTCGGGAGGAAAGGTGAGAGGCATTTGAAGTCCAGTGTGACGTTTTTTCCACAGTCAGTGGTGATTTGGGGTGCCTTTTGTCATCTGCTGGTGTTGGTCCACTGTGTTTTATCAAGTCCAGAGCAGTGTTGTTTTCGTCGACTAAAACTAAGACGAAAAATGTTCGTCGACTACCTTTTTCCACTGATGAATTCTAAATGGAAACGAAATGAACTAAGCTAAGCTATGACGACTAAAACTAAGATAAACATACTGACAATTTTGTCAACAAATAAAAACTAGACAAAAATGTTAGGAAGGAACTAGTGGACAAGAGATCCAGTATAAGTCATTTTACACTTGGTTGCATGCTGAAAATAGATCTACAAGCTCACAACGTGTCGCGCTGTGACGCGTTGTGAGCTTGTAGATCGGCTATTTGCAGCAAGTGTAAAAACAGTCATTAGGACGGCATCAAGACCCGCCAAAATACATTTTAGTCGACTAAATCAACTGTAGATTTAGTCGACTAAAATCCTATGATATTTAGTCGACTAAAACTATAGACTAACACTAAGACATTCCGGGTGACTAAAATGTGACTAAAACTAAATGAAAACTATTCAAGAGACTATGACTAAAACTAAAATCAATTTGCTGCCAAAAACCACACTGGTCCATAGTTCTTTTCCAGCAGGAAAACAGTTTCCAAAACTACTAGTAACAGGTATAGGCCTACTGACCATGATATTACTGTGCTTGATTGACCAGCCAACTGGCCTGACCTGAACCCCATTAAGAATCCATGTTACATTGTGAGAGGAAAAAGAAAACACCACACCCAACAATAGAGATGAGCTGAAGGCTGCTATCAAGACAAACCTGCAGGTTTATGGAAGCCCAGGTTTAACACCTCAGCAGTGCCACAGGCTGATCGCCTCTCCATGTCACATGTGACTGTATCGACGATGTCATTAATCAAAAGTAGCCCAGACAAGTATTGAGTGCATACATTTACATATTTTTCAGATGGTTGACATTCCTGTAGTATAAATCCTTTGTTTGAGGGGTCAATTTTAAGTATTTCTTTTTAGTATTTTGAGATGCTGGATTGTGAAATATTTCATGGGCAGTGGTGGAAAAAGTACTCAAAAGTCCTTACTTAAGTAAAAGTATCAATACTGTTACAACTAAAAGTGTAGCCTACTTGAGTAAAGGTATACAAAATTGGCATCAAAATATACTTAGTAGAAATTAATCATTGTTATAGTCATTAATTGTTTCAAGTGGTATACTTTTTTTTTTGAAAATAGATCTACAAGATCTAGTAGATCAGCTATTTTCGAATGACCGAAATAGGCTGAAGTGGTTAATGTATGTTTTGTGATAATAATAAAATGTACTACTAACTAAAGTTTCCAAATAAATGGAGTAGAAGTAAAAGTAATGGAAATTTGAATTACTCAAGTAAAGTATATGCAGGCCACTTGGTTACTTAACTACACACCACTGTTCATGGGGTGAAAACAAACAACGTACATGCAGCCATTGGAATTCAATTGCAGAAGAGAACTTACATTTGTGGACGGTTACATTTTATGCACATTTCTTTCACTTGCAAACAACTCGGTGATTTAAAGACGTCCTCCAGTAGGTGGCGGAAGACAACAGTTCTCAATCATGCCTGGAATCTCTTTTGAGCGTGCGTGGAACACGTTGACCCGGAAATAGATTATAAATATATCATGTCAACAAAAAAGGAACAACAACCAATATACTGACGTTGGTGGGAGAGGAGATATTGTAAGTTTTGGAAAAAATAAAGAGATTTGTCAGCGAGCGGCTGACTGCAGTTGCAGAGCTGATCTGTGAGCTATTCCAGAGAGAGATAGAGACACTGCAAACACTACTGGATCCTGCACACCATCACATAGCCCTGGTCCAGTCAGTGAGAGACTCGTTGACCCACTGGACCATGCAGGGCTAATCATCACACTCTGATGGACAGCAAACTGCACACAGCAGGTTGGTTAAAACACTGTCAACCACATTTACAATACACTGTACAAAACAACTAGCCTGGCTAATAAGCCAGAATCAGATCACACGGAAGGTAATGTTTTGTTTAGACTACGAGAGTCTAAATCTTAGGCTAGGCTTTAGCCAGGCTACAAAACAACCTGCAATCAATCAATCAATCAATCAAAATCAAACTTTATTAAAGACACATGGTCCATAGTGAGTATTAGTGACATAAAAAACATTTGCCAACATTTGTTGGCAAATATGTTTTGCATTTTGTTGTTGTAGCTTCTTTGCAAGAGAATCAGCCCTCATTGTATTTTCGTTATTTTTTTAATGAAACGCAAAGCATATGCTCCGTCGGACCATAGTATGCCTCCCCCCTTCTCTAGCCTCGGCATGAAGCTCACCCACATATTCCATCCAGCCTGGCTTAGCCTTGTATTATTGATCCTACGTTTATACAGAGGCCTGCTGGACTTGAGGAGGGACCTCACAATGCAGTCATACAAATTATATAATTCAGTGCTATGTTGAGGGTTTTTACAATTTACTTCACTAATCACTGCACACAGCAAGCATCTCTTGGCAGTACAATGTTACTCAAAGTTGGACTGAAGATGGTACTGACTGATAACTACACTCAAGTTAGACCAGTCAATCCTCCCAGCACTCATAGTATTGTCCACAGGCAACAGTGTGGGTACCTGACCCATATTTATAGAAAAAGAAAAAGGTTAAACCAAGGTTAAACCCTGTCCATGTGGTTCTCAAAGTAGAGTCCGGGGACCCTACTTTGGGTCCTTGAGGGGTTTCCAGGAGGTCCCCAGAAAAATGTGTTGATATTTAACATCATCATCAGTTCACCAACTTTAAACCTGTGCATCAGCAATTTGAAAAATGAATTGCCAATCTACAACCTCTGAACGGACCTTGTAGATTTGATGTTTTTGTCTCCACCAGGCCGAAGGCATGGGGTATGTTTTGCACTCCGTCCGTGTGTCCGTCCGTCCGTCTGTGATCAGCTAATCTCCGGCACCGTTAACCCGGTCGATGCCAAATTTTGCACACACACTCCCTGGATGCCAACGATGAACCTCTGCCCCAAAATTTCCAGAACGGCCTGTTATAGCGCCACCAGGAGGCCGCTTTGTGCAAAACAAGTTTTTGGACAGTACACCTACAGATTTTGTCCAAACATCACGCAAATTGGTACACAGTCTCTCTAGAGCCATTCAACGAAACAGGTCTTTCAGATTTCTCACACTCCATCCTGATTCGCTAAGATTGGCTTAGCAAGCAGGAGTGCTCGGTTTCAAACAAAATGCTGCAAATCATGAACACATCGTGTGATTTCCGTGAAATTGTGCACGCACACGCACACACACGTTTATATTGCTCCTAAACATTTTGCCAAACATCACACTCACACTCCTATCCTCCTGGTGGAGACCTGTGCCCAGAAGGGCACTTTTTCTAGTTTTTTCTTTTTTACATTTTACATCCCAAATCTTGACATTAATGAAGAGGTTTGACAAAGTGCTTTGGAAATAAATGTATTGTAAGCCTACTATAATCTTTCTTTTTTATATATACTATTTATGTATTTTAAGTCGGTATCAGGATTTATTACACGGCTTGGTTTAATGCTTGATTCAAGCAATCGCCAAATTCATCGGCCTACGAGACACGGCCAAAGCATTTCCGGGGGTTCCCAGCCAAAAACGTTGAGTATCCCTGCTCTAGTCTAGGTTGTTTATGTCTATAATGTCGTGTTTCCCAAAAAAGGACATAGAGCCAAATTGGCTGCCATGCCAATTAGGCAGCACACAGGCTTCTGTGTGCGGCCTAGAGTGCATGTGTGCGTGCGCACACATGCACGTGCGACCCAAGCTACGTGCGACCCAAAATTGCTTTGGGAAACCCAGCCAATGTCATTTACAGCTAAACATTGCTCTCAAATATGTTTATGAAAACATTTGAGCGAGGAATAGACGATGCAGTATCCGAAAATGGATTCTATTTGATCAACTCACTTCCTTTTTTTCCGACTTTCCAGCTGCAGCTGGGCAGACGCCGGCCAGCATGATACTTATGGAATACTTTCATTACCAAGCAAGGAAATGCCTCGTTTTGTTGTGTTTTGGGTCAATTTATGAATTAATGTATTAAATATGCAGATGATATTGGCATTTGGTGAAAAAATTATAATAATAAAAGGGTCAGAATTCGACCGACCAAAAAGGTCTTTGATCAATGATCACTAAAATTCTCTTTGGTGAGACCACCTGTTGCGCAAAGTCAAAATAAAGTTTTCTTTCATCTAAAATATCACGTGCGCAAATGTTTTGGATTGCGTCATCGCGGGGAGACACAACACAACACATCATGGACCTGTGTACTAGTGAACATATAAGAATTAAGCCCAACACTTATACACATACGTGACATGACATAGGCCGCCGCCTATCTGTTTAGGAACGGTTCACTTCCCTCAGCATGCAGTGTAGCTCTCCACTCGAAATTAATGAATCTCTGCATGTTCTCATTTTAGTTTCGATTGTGCCTATACTTCGACTTCGTTGCGCGGCGGCGGTACCGCACCCAAAATAGCCGCTCTACAAGCTCATAACGCGTCCGCATTGTGGGCTTACACAGTGTGTAGTGTGTGTTTTTTGTCTCTTAACCTGTAGCACTAGCTAGCTATACTCAGGCAAATATTGAAGTTATTAAAAAAGAAGCCTATCCATCATTGCCGTAGGGGAAAAGTAAATATATAAATAAAAAATAAAATAAATTCCTTGCTACCCATCCTTCCCACGAAAAAATAAAATAAATTCCCTACCTATTCAGTCCAAAAATGACTGCAAATCGGAGACCAAAGTATTATTTTGCATGGCCTAAGCTACCTTCAGGCTGATTAACCACCTCCGCTTCGGTGATTTATCTATAAACAATGACCACTCAGCCATACATTATCCCTTACATATTACGTAATTCACGTATAGGGCATTGAATATTACGTCACCGACCCATGGCTTACTCTCTGGTGGCAAGCTTGAAGACTTATCTACTAAGTCCTGTTGTGGATTGCGGACAGGTGCGCTTTAATGGTGGTTTTGAATTGAGATAAGGAGTCGCACCGTTTGGTGGTAAGCCGTACAGACGTTTAACATTGTTAGAATTGTTTCTATCTCAATGAGTCTCCTGACTGAACTATCATGTTATTTTTCTCCTCCTAGACTGTG
This sequence comes from Electrona antarctica, assembly GCF_951216825.1. NCBI lineage: Eukaryota > Metazoa > Chordata > Actinopteri > Myctophiformes > Myctophidae > Electrona > Electrona antarctica. The sequence continues at coordinate 17,184,287 of NC_136802.1, forward strand.
TCCCTGTGTGTAAAGATCAGCAGGAGACGAGCCAGAGTATGGTCCATGGGGAACCAGAGCCTCCACAGATTAAAGAAGGACAGCAGGAGAAGAGCCCCAGTATGGTCCATGAGGAACCAGAGCCTCCACAGATTAAAGATGAACAAGGAGAGCTACTTCAGATTAAAGAGGAACAGGAAGAGCTACTTCAAAGACTAGAGGCTGATGGGACGACGTCGACATCAGGAACGGTGAAAGGTGATTATGATGTCAACAGAGAGACAGGTCCTCCAGCCAGCACCTCAGCTGAAACACAAACTGATGCAGAGGACTGTGACGTTCAGCTCCTCTCTTCACACTGTTCTGAATCTGACACTGAAGACAGCGATGAGTGGGAGGAGACCAGGGAAGCTCAGACCGTTTTAAACACACTGAAATCACACAAGACACCAAATGTTGAACAACGATTATATTTGAGAAATAACCTTTCCCAGGACCTGAAATCATCAACACAATATCCATCTGTGAGAAATCATACAGGGGAAAAGCCCTTTAGCTGTACAGTTTGTGGCAACGGCTTTAGTGAAAATAAAGCTCTGAGGAACCACATGAGGATTCATACAGGGGAAAAACCCTTTATCTGTACAGTTTGTGGCAAGAGCTTCGGTGTGAAGGAATACCTGAAAAACCACATGAGAACACATACAGGGGAAAAACCCTTTAGCTGTATAGTTTGTGGCAACAGCTTTAGTATACAAAGAAATCTGAAGCGACATATGATGATTCATACAGGGGAAAAGCCCTTTAGCTGTACAGTTTGTGGGAACAACTTTAGTCTAAATAAAACTCTCAAGCGGCACATGAGGACTCATACAGGGGAAAAGCCCTTCACCTGTACAATTTGTGGCAACAGCTTCAGTCTAAATGAATCTCTAATGGAACATGTTAGGATTCATACAGGGGAAAAACCCTTTAATTGTACAATTTGTGGCAGCAGCTTCCGTGTAAAATGTAAACTGAGGATGCACATGAGTACTCATACAGGGGAATAGTTAATTAGCTTCTTTGAAAGATCATGAGGAACATTCATCCTAATACAGTATGACAATGTAAAAGTCACAGATGCCATTTTGAACGGCCCACACATGCGTTCCTTGGCCACGCGTGCGCAGACATCATTACAGTCACAGAAAACTGCCCAATGATTGAACCACAGAATGTTCGACTGTTAACATCCCTAACATAAATAAAATAAGTCAAGTCCCTACAAACCCATCCAATGTTAATTAATAATAACAAAAAAACATAATACGTGATTTCATTGACCGGTACTTACCAATTTCAAGTCAACCAATAATGTAACAGCAGTGGGATCTGCTGTTATATTATGAGTGCCATTGCTGACTTTGTATGTACATTATGATTGTTATTATTATTTATTTTAATGATGGAAGGCGCTTAGGTCTTTATAAACTAAAGTTACAATTAAGAAGTTCATATGTCCCAATTATTATTATAAATGGCTTATTTAAAGCCATATAGCAGCTTTTTTATGTTTTGTTGTAACCTAGAATTAACTGATTTTCCCCACATCTTTTTATAGACTAATAAAGTTCTTGTTGGCCTAATGGTTCTCACCTGAAATGTGTTGTCAGGGATTGGATGGTTTACCTGTCAGTTCATTTTGACAATTCTTGTGCTGATGTCCAGTCTGTGGCTGAAACACGTTGGTTTGTAATTGTTCCATAATTAACTAGTCAGTCAAAGGCTTTGTATCTGTTTTGCACAAGAAGAGTTGTCGTGCACCTTTTTGAGTGGTGTAAACCACTCCTACAACTGGCTTTTGTGTGCATAAAAAAATGACCATGGTTGCTATGTTCAAAATAATTTCTGACGTAATTAAATCACACCCGGGTGAACTGGATGACCGTAGCAACCGTGGTCATTTTCTCTGCGCAGAAAAAGCCAGTTGTGAAATCACATCCGGGTGTGATTTCATTACGTCAGATCAGAGCTGATCAGGCTACATAATACCTTACCTTATTTCATTACGTCAGACATTACGTCAGACCACAGCTGATCATGCTATATAAAACCTTACACCACTCAGTTCACACGGGTGTGATTTTTTCTTCTATTGTTGGGTCAGTTTTTATTTAATGTATTAGACTTTAGTATGATAGAGTAGTGTGCACACTTATACATGCAGCTGGTCTCGGTCAGCCAAGTGATAACCAATTGGTTTTCAACATTTTTCATATCAAGGACCATTATTTATTCTGCATTTGAGCCACGGACTACCATTTGATGAGATTTAACCTCAGACACAAGACTTAGAATATTATTATGTTCTCGTTGGATAAGATTTTGTCCAATTCCATGCTGTGTTGATGTTGGTACCATAGGAGGACTACAGGCAAATTCTCTAATTGTAAATTAAGTAATGCAGGTGTTTCATTGTACAATCTCAAGAGTTAAAGATCTATAAGGGTCCATTTGGTTTCAAACCAAATTTTACTAGGGCACATTATTCCTCAGTCAAGTGTGACACCAAGTGGTTGATTTCGGTATTAGAGTCCAATCCGGCTTTACTAAACCTTAATTTTGTCGCACCATCACTAACCCTGGGTAAAATATTTGACCCGAAATATAATGGGGAGCCCTATAATGGGGGGGATAAAAAAATTGCGAAATATTTTAATTAGGTTTTTTTTTATTAGGCCTACCGGTATTTAAAAAATCCATAAAAAAATGGAACTGGGAACTTCTTTGGTCCACCCATTACTGGGGCATGTGAGAATGGGCCAGTGATAATTGCATCAACTGCCCATGTGGGAGTATGAAAATCAGTTGTCTGGGTGAAAATCACATTTAGTGTTCTATCAATTACAGCGTAGGGTTGAATATTACTTGCCCAACTGTACTAGACAGGGTAATTTATCAGTGATATAGTAAACTTAATCAGGTCTAACCAGACCAGTTGATGGGATGGCCAAAGATCAGAGGTTATGCTGGTTCCGTGCTGTTTGTCTGATATGTTCATACCGTACTATGGCAAATTGTTTTTGCTACAGTACGTTTCACAGCTGCTGCTCAAAAGGGATTATCATGGGCATTTCACCTATACGTTTTACATGCAGTATGATGTAGCACTGATAGGCAATCAGAGGCAGAGTTGTGCCTTATTTTATATTTTTTTGGTTTCTAAGGTGGCTCTTTAAATCAGATTTCCCCAGTATGTTTTCCAGACAAGGAGCTCACTGGGGAAAAGAGCATCACTTCCTGTTGTCAGTCATTCAATTAATTTGAGGGAAATAGGAACACATCCTGACAGAAATCACAAAGGGTCATATTAGTCTGCCTATACCAATATATTACCAGTTGCCCTGCATGGTGAGGTTGTGCTGAAACTACAGGTTTGGGAATGAGCCTTTTTTGAGGGGCCCCTCAAAAAATGAGCCCCTCCTATGATGTTTGTCTTTCAACGATGCTTGTTCAAGAAAACGCCACAGACAATAAAGAGAAATTTGTGTTGAGGACTAAAACAAACATTAGCACCCGTTGCTTAAACAAACATTATGTTGTTGATGTTGTAAGATGATAAGAGCGCCCCTCACTTCACACAGGTGTGATTTTTTGCTTTACGTTTTCGGGCCGGGTAGGGCGAAAAATGTGTGCTAATTAGTAAGGCCAGGCAGGGCCTCGGGCCAGCCCCTGTTAGGATCCAATTAGAGCTATCCAGGTTTGATGAGGTCAGTGTCATGATCTTCATATAATGGAGACGGCCATATGGAGCGTGTCACGAGGCGTGACGGACTGACGTCCATGTATGGTGGCTTGACGAGTCACAAGGCGTGACTGACTGATAACCAATACCATATATAGAGGCGTGGCTGACTGACTGACAGGTTTTGCAGGTTTTCATAGTAATCTGCGACCTCGTAATAACTATATGGCCTATACCCAAAAGGTATAGATTGCAATATACCAGTAGATCACGAAGGCTGTGCAGGTTGACCACATGACATACTTTATGCCGATTTGCTCAGAATATGTAAATTCTCTGACTCTGTTCATGTCAGAGGCATTTTTAATGTTTGTTCAGACAACACAAACATTAAAGCTGTATATAGGAGGGGCTAACTTCCCCCCACCTACATGTGCCACTAAGGTGACTTGATTGATTCACATCAAAAAGGACTCAAATCAGCTCAAACCCACAATGCAATAGGCTACTTTGTTTTCAAGAGTGTTGCGCACAACTGTGTTCCTTCCACGCGCTACGTCCGGCCGGGGAAATTCCCCCCCTGTCAGGTGAAAAGAAGCAGCTTGGACTCCTCATGCATAGAAGGAAGCATGATATCAGTCCGCTGCCCCCCAGGTTGGCAGAGGAGCATTATTCTATAAATAAATAAATAAAAATCACACTCGTGTGAAGTGAGGGGGGCTCTTATCATCATACATCATCACATTCCGGCCAATCACTTTTCGCGTCCTCACTGTGTGTGTGTGTGTGTGTGTGTGTTTATTCCCTTTATTATAATTATAATAAATTACAAATTTATATATATATATATATATATATATATATATATATATATATATATATATATATATATATATATATATATATATATATATTTGTGTCTCCTGTGCGCTAGCTCTGGTCCATAGCTCTGAACTGCTCTAATGCAAAGGCATTAGAGCTATGGACCAGAGCTACCCATATAAGTCCTTACTAATTATCTATAATGTATAAATCATGGATAAGTATAAGGGGTCAGGGCAGATAGGCCTTTTCGGGGAGGGGTCACAATAAATGATGGACTTGGATGATTTTTCCTCTCAAACCTCCTCCAGCAGATGGCGACATTCATCAGTTGATTCTTTATTGAGCACGAGTGAAACACGTTGATCCCGGAACCGTCTTTGTGTTTGTTTACATTCTGGCTCTGTCGATCATCATCATCCCATATGGCAGCAAAGACCTGGACGAAATGTCGACCAAGCTACTCGAAATGTGTCAAATACAATATCTCAGGTCGTCGGTAAAGGAACAACTGACGTCGGTGGGAGAGGAGATATTCTGCGTTTTGGAAAAACAAAGTGATTTGTCGCAGCAGAAGCTTCATGTCAGAGTGTTTGTCAGCGAGCGGCTGGCTGCAGCTGCAGAGCTGATCTGTGAGCTCTTCCAGAGAGAGATAGAGACACTGCAAACACTACTGGAGCCACATCATCATCACACACTGCACACAGCAGGTTGGTTAAAACACTGTCAACCACATCATGTTTACATACAAAATCTGCATCTCATCCTAGCCTCGTATCAATACTATCAGACATGTACATTTTTACATTTATAAAAATGTCAAAATGTATCAAGTACATCTCTGACTCTGATACAAGGCTATACCACTCATCCTACCCAGAGCACAGAGCAGGCATTGGTTAAAACACAAACATGTTTACATATGAAACAAACTGAATCCACTGCGCTTTGGCATGGGGGGTCAGATCAACATATGGAATGAATTCTGTACTGGCCATAATGGAGTGTGTCTTGAGTGTACAGGGTTTGGTGAGGTCAGATCAACATATGGAATGTCAGAACAGGTCAGCTCCATATATGGAGATCTAAGGGTGGCAGCGGGGGCAGTGTCTTATTTAGTGTACAGGGTTTGATGAGGGCCCGCCCAGGTAGAGGCAGGCCTTAATTTTCGGGCCTGTTGATATAATAATAATAATAATCTTCTTACCTAAGTCTATTGTCCTGAGTTGGTCCAAGATATGTGAAACTGTCAACCTGTTCTACTGTTGTGTGGGTTGTTTCAATGAGCAGTTATTTTGTTTTGTCCACATTCAACTCTCGGTAGTTATCAGTGCACCACTGTAAAATTAACTTTTAAATATAAATGAGAGTAAAACTGAGGTGATAGTGTTTGGACCAAGTGCCATCTGTAAGGCTCCCCCCTTAGACCTGGGTCCACTGCAACCCTACGTGGTACCCATGGTCTCAAATCTTGGAGTTAAGATGGATAATGCTTTTACACTTGATAAGCAGATAACCACTGTGGTTAGATCTAGTTTTTATAATTTGAGGCTTTTATCACAAATTTCATCAGTTTTATCTCTACACGACAGACAGTTAATTGATAGTTGCAGTGTGCAACCATTTGAATCTTTGACGTTAGTGCAAACACAATGTTATGGTTACATGTGCGCATTCATATTTTGATTCGACCCTCGTGCTCTCTGGTGATGCTAGATGTGGCAACCCATGATGGCTCTGTGGCCAGTGGTGTTGTGTGTACCAGACAAAGAAGAAGAAGGAGGAGGAGGCAACAATGTTGCCTCCTCTCCTCCTTCTAGACCACAGGTACTTCTTGTGTGTAAGGATGAGGTGTCCACTGAACAGCAGGAAAGAACCACTAAGCACTCAATCACAAACATCTTATTTTATTATAAAAGTTATTTTGAACATAACAAATAATGTTGCCTGTGAGTGTGACGTGTTGTGAGCTTGTAGATCTGCTATTGGTGGATGTTTTATTGATTTATTTGACATTCCCCAGTGGTTAACATATTTATTACCTCCTTATGGATAATTATAGTAGTTTATATCAGGACTTTTTACCCTTTCAGACGAATGTCAAGGACTTGCTTCATGCTTTATTCTAGGGCTATAGTAAAGCCAACGTAAAAAATATTGTTCAATGCCAAAAATCCAATTATGTCATTACTCATTATTAGCAATTAATGACAATTAATCATCAACAAAATGTCTACAGTTAATGTTATGCACAAAGCCTGTAAGATGGACATGCATCCATTCAAGGGGAATTCAACATGCTCGTTGTTACACAGACAGTGGATTACTTGTGGCTCTGCTCGATTCTGGAGCATCACAGGAGCAGTTTGACATCGGCAGAAACAAACATGTAACATTCTTGGAATAAATTGTTTATATCTTGCTGATTGTCTTGACTGAATTATCTTTTCTCCTCCTATACTGTGTCCCTGTGTGTAAAGAGGAGTTGTCCCGTGAGCAGCAGGAGAGGAGCTCCAGTTTCATCCAGAATAAACCAAAACCTACACAGATTAAAGAGGAACAAGAAGAGCTAGTACTTCAAACACCAGATGAGGCTGATGGGATGTTGACATTGCTAATAGTGAAAAGTGAAAATGATGAAAACAGAGAAACCTCAACCTCAACTCTACACATGAAAACACGAGTTGATGCATCACAACCTATTAGTGATGCTCAGCTCCTCTCTTCGCACTGTTCTGAATCTGACACTGAAGACAGTAATGAGTGGGAGGAGACTCTATCCATGAGGACTCATAAAGGGGAAAAGCACTTTAGCTGCACCGTTTGTGCCAAAAGCTTTAGTATAAGTAGAGATCTGGAGCGCCACGTGAGGAGTCATACAGGGGAAAAACCTTTTGGCTGTAAAGTTTGCGGCAATAGCTTTAGTCTGAATAGAAATCTGAAGCAGCACATGAGGACTCATACAGGGGAAAAACCCTTTAGTTGTACAGTTTGCGGTAACAGCTTTAGTGAAACAAGTAATCTGAAGAAACACATGATGATTCATACAGGGGAAAAGCCCTTTACATGTACAGTTTGTGGCAACAGCTTTAGGCTTAAGGGAAACCTGAAGATACACATGAGAACTCATGAAGGAGAAAAACCCTTCAGCTGTGCTTTTTGTTGCAAAAGCTTTAGTCAAACTAGTAATCTGAAGCAACACATGAGGGTTCACACAGGGGAAAAACCCTTTAGCTGTACAGTTTGTGGCAAAAGCTTTGTTGAAAACCGAGGTCTGAAAAATCACATGATTAACATTCATTCTAATAATACAGCATGACAACGAAATGTCACAGATGCTAAAGCAGAATCTGACTAGATAAAGATATACATAACATGCAAAACACATGTGTTCACATGGTGAAAGTTAAGTCTTCTGTGCAGGGCCATAACAGAAAGGTTGTTGCAGGATGGTCTTCATGTGTGTAATATCCAAGAGGAAAATTAGCAAGAGAGGCCAACTTTGCGTGAGGTGGGCGGTAACATTATTAGGAGACGGGAAGAATGTTGGAGTCTATTCATTTCCAATGGGAGAATGAACGTGAAGCTTCTGAACCATTCCTTAACTCCATGGTCACTGAACTAAATACTGGACCCAATCATCACAAGGCACACAATATTTACAAGATATTCATAGTAAAATGGCTTCTTTTAGCGAGACAAATCAGGAGAAAATCTACTTTGTTAATGACATTTCTTTATCCCAGCAGCAAACTCTCACGAGATTTGAGATGAGTCCGGAAGCCTCTCTCTGTCCATCTGCAATTTGACGGACAACACATAGGGGGCTCTGGCCCCATATTTAAGATGACAATATGTGAATAGTATAACGTGAAATGAATGGGTATATTAAAAGTGAAATAAAATGTGTGTTCCAATGCTTAATAATATAATTTTCCATAATTGTCTTAGACTCTGTCTTACTGACACAACATGTAGTCCAGGAAGGAAGTGAGACCAGTGTCTGTGACATCAGACACTTTGAAATACTAAAATATCTAAAAACACATATTACCCCAGGAAAGTGTTTATTGTCTCCCAAACATATTAATTAAGATAAGATCTGGTTGCAAAAGGGGTGAAGTGGCCTTTTAAGACATGCAAAATAGGGCCCAGGCCTGTGACTGAAAGTTCAAAATAAAATTCCTCCATGAGCAAGCATGCAGGTAAAAATGTTAGCACTAGCGCTTGAGATCAGTTCAAAAAGTTCAAAATCGCGGTAAAACAGGAAAGTTACATTTGAAAAGCCTATAATTGTATATGAGGGTGAAGAGATGCAGGGTCTGTTAAGACTCAAGACTACCCCAAACGGGAGGCATACTTTGGTTAGACATAGCATTGGTCCGACTGGATTAAGGTTGGTGAGGGGTGCGCTAAAACGACCAGATTAAGGTTGGTGTGGGGTGGCATTAAAACGACCGGATTAAGGTTGGTGAGGGGTGCGTTAAGACGATTGGATTAAGGTTGGTGAGGGGTGCATTAACGACCGGATTAAGGTTGGTGAGGGGTGCGTTAAGGGTTGGGAGAGGGTTATGGTTAGGTTTAGGTGTGCTACCCCGTGGGACGTTAGGGTTAGGGGGTGAGGGTTTGAGATATCGGACCAATAAGTATGTCTAACCATTTATTTACAGCTTGGCTCTACACAATCTGCCATCTTGTCTTTGTAAAATATGAAACTTTTCACTGCACATTTGACCATGAAGTGGGGAACATGAAGAGGAATGCAAGAGAACTTTGGCCTTTTTTGGGAAGCCTTATTAGGTTACATTTAATTATTTAATGTATTAGATATAATTTTATCTATGACTATGTTCTATTAAATTCATGTATTATGTTTAATTACATCCCACAAGATATCCCACTGCTTCTGCTTTAAAGACTAAAACACTATGCTATCAGCCTGCCACAGAAAATAAAGATAATAAACAAGGCAATGTTTATGTGGTTATTAGTTTCTGTTTCTGGGAAGGCCGGGGGGGAGGGGGGGTATAAAATAGAGCTTGTTATGGCAAGAGAGAGGACCTACTAGTAGGAGTGGGAGTTCAAAAGACAGATGTATTAGCCTCTTGAAGAACTATAAGAATCTGTCCTTTTCTTAATCAAAATAGCATTCATTGTCACAGAAAAAGTAACGTCAACACCTTGCAAAGGTGCTTGTCGAGTATTAAAGGAAAACCATGCATCATGCACTAGGCCTACACATGCCAACATCATGGGGGAAATTGCTGGTTAATTGTTCTGCTAATTGAGAAAGACATCTTGACCTTGACCCCTTGTAATTAGCTTGTTTGATTAATTGAATACTTTGACAGTTTGCAGAAAAAGGAACAGGAAAGTACAGTTCAATAAAGGTCTGCCAAGAGGATTTACAAACAACCCAAGAAACACTAGGCCTGTTTTCATTGCATGGGGTCCTTCATATTCAATTCATTTTGGCATTCTCCGAAAATAGCAGATCTACAAGCTCAGAACGCACGTTGTGAGCTTGTAGAGAAGTTTGGAGTAGTAGAGGGAAATAAGAACAGGACAAAAGCATTCAGGTTTACTAAGTTTAAGTGGTTAAAATGTCTGAGAATACACATTAACATGAATCCAACACATTAATAGAAAAGACAAACACACAAACTTTTTTTTTTTTGATGATACGGTAGCAGCTGTCGAACCAACCCCTAGAAAAAAAGGCTGCAATCCGAGCACTCAAAAAGGTAGGGGGGGGGGGGTGTTCCAGACCCACAGGAACGCACCCAGGGTGCCGGCCCGATTCCAGGGAGCTGCCCCGCCCGAAACGGTTGAGAAATGACAGTTACCGTGTGGGGTCCCTCTACTGTACCCTCTGTACTGTACTGTATATATACAGTTAATATGTGCGTGTGTGTTTGTGTGTGTTAGGTTGCGCACAGGTGGTGAAAAACAACCATGCTGTTTTCGTACTCAGACGCACCCACCCAGCCACTCACCCACATAGCTCTGTAAGGAGTAAGGACCACTCAAAAATCCCTCTGAGTCTATCATCTTACCTGCCCTGATGAAGACTCCTGTAGAGTCTTAACATGTTGGCTGTTTTTAACTTTTCTAAATAAAGTACCTTAAGTTGATTGTATCCACCCTCTCCTCATTCTTTTTTTTACCTTGTTGAGTGCTCGGATCGCTGCCTTTTTTCTAGTAGTCCAGACAGTCCCATGGATTTTTGTAGCACCACTGCACCAGTCCACTTTCTTTTTTACTTTTATTGCACCTCCATCGAGCACCTGGTTGACATCTCTTTGTCGCTCAACACAGTATTTATTTAAACTGGTAAACTTTAATATTTCAGTAATTCAGTTATGTAGGCATATGATGTGCTGTAGGCTTACTAGGCTACTACACACCTTCTCCAGTAGGGGCGACAATTCTCAACCATGCCTGGATTGTTTTTCCTCCGAGGTGGAAAGCCTGGTGACGCGAGGTTAGGATTGTTTTATTGAGCATGCGTCCATGCGCGAAATTGACGGGGACCGGAAAGCGGAAATCTGTTGTTTTGCTTCTTCATACTAAATAATCAGAGACCACGATAAAAGATGTCGGCCAAGCAACTCGAAATGTGTCAAATAGAGTCTCTCAGGTCGTCGGTAAAGGAACAATTGACGTCGGTGGGAGAGGAGATATTGTTCGTTTTGGAAAAACAAAGTGATTTGTCGCAGCTGAAGCTTCATGTCAGAGTGTTTGTCAGCGAGCGGCTGGCTGCAGCTGCAGAGCTGATCTGTGAGCTCTTCCGGAGAGAGATAGAGACACTGCAAACACTACTGGAGCCACGTCATCATCACACACTGCACACAGCAGGTTGGTTAAAACACCGTCAACCACATGCTATTATAATATTAGTTTTGACTTTGTTTTTTATATCAGACATGACAAACGGATACAACAAACTAGCTCTGATCCATAGCTAACAACAAACAAGACAAACACCAGACGATTGATTGAAAATGTTATTCACATATGTATGATGGACCATAAGTGGTTTCACCGAAGTGAACCCAATTGCTCCCGTCCCGATGTGCAGGTTGGTGCCTTGCATGGTTTCCTCCGCCATCGGTGTGTGAATGGGTGAACCCAATCTATGAAAGTGTGTGTGTGTGTGTGTGAGAGAATGTAATGCACAATCTATGTAAAGGTGTATGAATGGGTGAATGTACAGCGCTATATAAATGCACCATAAAATGTACCATTAGTGCTGCACGATTCTTGATCAAATGTGGATCTCGATTTCAATCCACATCAATTGAGAGCACGATTCTCACACAATGTTTGGCTTGAAAATATGTATTGTCTTTATAGTCTGTAGTCGCTGAACATTACTGCAATCAAAACGTGGCACCTGAGCCAACTACTGTGGCTTTAAACAGACAACATCAAAGTGCTCGACTTAATACCTTGAGTGTGCCGGAAATTTCCACAATATAGGCCAAGCAGATTGGGCAGATTTTACTCTGAAAAGCCCAGCCTTCCATTACCCCCCAAAACCTGGAGGCATAATCTTCTGTTGTTACCTTGCGCTGTCACATCTAAAGTCTCTCTAGAAGAGTTTATATTCCAAACGAGATGCTAGGTCAGAAAATAGGACAGAACATCAGCGTTCTGATCCAAAACATCTCACTTAGGGCCACCAAAATCCTAGGTCCGGCCCTGAGTAGGATAATCAATATTGTCCAATGATCCAATCAGAAAGCATTTTGACCTTTCTCCTCCCCCTAGACCTCCAACTCCTCCCTGTGTGTAAGGAGGAGGTGTCCTCTGAACAGCAGGAGGGGAGCCACCGTCTTGTCCAGGGGGAACCAGAGTCTCCTTTCTTGAAGGCAGGAAGCCATCAAGGTATGTACCATTCAGAAGACAAAGCGTTGGGCAGGTAATCAAGTTGATCATAATTTAATTGAATGTATTATTCTTTTAATGGAATTGTTTGTACCACTGATAAAAACATAAATAAACAACTTATCCTTGCGGTTCAGTGGTTATATCCGCATGGCTTGGCCCACAGTTATTGCTATCAGCTGTAACCCACATCTGCACTGATGGATTGACCACTAGAATAATTAATAAAGTTAATGAGACAAAACATTGCCGGTATCGAATATAATATTTGAATATAGAACGATAACAACTATGCAAGGTTGGTTTGATTTTAATGTAGTTATTGTTCGTCCCTGAGTTTTGTTTTTTGTGAATGTAAACATTTTGTTTGCTTTTTACGGTGGATTAAATATGACTAGTGCGGTGCCCGTTGGGCCTACTTGGAGCAATGTTAGAGTAGAGTAGGGTTATTTGTCAGGCATACCCAAATGTGGAGTCTATGCAGATGTCAGTACATAATCGTGATGTCAGAACAGGCCAGCTCCATATATGGAGATCTGGGGGGTGATCAGGTGTGATCAATTGGCTAATTTGGGCCCTATCCAGAGCCTGGGCAGGGGTTGTGCTAGTTCTGGACAACGGTGTATCCCACCGACTCAAGGCCGGGCACTGCATTCCCTGTGGTGGTGTGGAACACGTGTGTCAAATTTGAATTTGTTTGTGGGGAGAACGGTTCTCGAGTTACGTGTATTACAGACGTACATACTGTGCACACGTACAGAGACGTGGTGCACATCTGCCTCATGCTTTTTCCCCACCTCCTCTCAGCAACTGGTACCTTGGAGCTTTAGGGATATCGCGACCATAATTATTGTGCCATTGAGCGCTCGAGCGCTGTTCATGCAGCCTGGAGTGTGACAAGCTGGAGTTTGAAATACATTGTTTTCAACGAGGGTCGAGGGTGGTGCAAATAACAGCAATTTTAGGCATGTGTGCAACATGACAACTGTTTTAAAGTATTGTATTGTACACAACTATTGAAACTTTATTGTAAACAAACACTGCGCGGCGCTCCACCCCCCAGCCCCCATTCACTTGAAACATGACACCTCGTGTGTGTCCTGGGCTCCTGGCCGCTCTGCAGGCTACAGGAGCCAGCATTGCCTAGCAGCAGTCAAGCTTGAGCACCGCGGCGAGCGCTGCGACCACTTCCGTCGGTAAACATTAAAAAATGGTTCGGTCGGTTTAAATAAATTAATACGGTTTACTAGATGAAACCGGATCGTACCAGTTGAAGTGAAAACCGCCACATGCTTAGTTTATATAAACTGTATGACACAGAATTAATGCACAGAGAAGTGTGTGTGTGTGTGTGTGTGTGTGTGTGTGTGTGCGCCCTGCAAGGAGGCTCGGACTAACGTGTCGGTATATTATAGTGCCGTGAATTTTGTACTTTTTCTATTTTGTGTGTGTCTATGGAGTTAACATTACTCTAATAGACCCCCAGGTGTGGTTATAATATTCAAATATGCCTTCCCTGTGTATTTTTGGTTTCTTCCTGGAAGCTGAAAGCCTTTGAGTCAAAAGGCCCAATCGAAATACACCACTTTGGTGACATAACCCTAACCCCTCAACCATTATCATACAACACACAGCTGTGGGCAAGGCTTAAGTTTAGTTGGGTGGTGCTAAGGTGAAAACCATACTTGATGAACTGGTGGGTGTGGCAACATAAAACCATAATTGTAACACTTTGTATAATCACCTAGTATAATAATAGTACCTGATGATCAAGTTTTAGGGGGGGGATCACGGCACTCCATCTTTAATTTTGCGCAAGAGAGAGAGAGAGATAATATGTTCATCTGATTAGTGACTTGTACTATCATGTTATCTCATCTGTCTCCTCCTAGACTTTCTGCACTTCCCTGGGTGTAGAGAGGAGTTTTCCCACGAACAGCAAGAGAGGGGCTCCAGTATGGTCCATGAGGAACCAGAGCCTCCGCAGATTAAAGACGAAGAGGAGGAGATGCTACTTGAAGCACCAGAGGAGGATGATGAGACATTATTGCTAACAGTGAAAATTGAAGATGAAGATGAAAACGATGTGTCAGACACTCCTGCCAACACATCAGCTGAACACATTGAAACACCAGCTGATGCAGAGGACTGTGAAACATCACAACCAACTAGTGATGCCCAGCTCCCCTCTTATTCACACTGTTCTGAATCTGACACTGAAGACAGTGATGAGTGGGAGCAAACCAAGGAATCTCAGCCAGTTTTAAACACACCGAAATCACACAAGACACCAAATGTTAAAGGACAAAGATTGTCTTTGAGCAACAAGCTGTTCCAGGACATGAGATCCTCAAAAGAACTTCCATCCACGAGGACTCATAAAGGGGAGATGCCCGTAAGTTGTACACTTTGTGGCAAAAGCTTTAGTATAAATAAGTATCTGAAGAGACACATGAGGATGCATGCAGGGGACAAACCCTATAGATGTACAGTTTGTCACAATAACTTTAGTCTAAAGGAAAACCTGAAGCAACACATGAGGACCCATACAGGGGAAAAACCCTTTAGTTGTACAGTTTGTGGCAACAGGTTTAGTCTAAATAGAAATTTGAAGCAGCACCTGAGGACTCATACAGGAGAAAAGCCTTTTAGTTGTACAGTTTGTGGCCACAGCTTTAGTCTAAAAGAAACTCTGAAGCAGCACATGAGGACTCATACAGGGGAAAAGCCCTTTAGCTGTACCATTTGTGGAAACTATTTTAGTCTGAATACCAATTTGAGGAAACACATGAGGATTCATACAGGAGAAAAGCCATTTACCTGTACAGTTTGTGGTAACAGCTTTAATCATACTAGTCATTTGAAGCAGCATATGAGGACTCATACAGGGGAAAGGCCCTTTAGCTGTGTAATTTGTTACAGCAGCTTTAGTCTAAATGAAACTCTGAAGCAGCACATGAGGACTCATACAGGGGAAAAGCCCTTTAGCTGTACAGTTTGTGGCCTCAGTTTTAGTCTAAATAACAATCTGAAGCGGCACATGAAGACTCATACAGGGGAAAAGCCCTTTAGCTGTACAATTTGTGGCCATAGTTTTAGTGTGA
The DNA here is from genome assembly GCF_951216825.1 of Electrona antarctica. Lineage (NCBI taxonomy): Eukaryota > Metazoa > Chordata > Actinopteri > Myctophiformes > Myctophidae > Electrona > Electrona antarctica. The sequence goes on from NC_136802.1 coordinate 17,199,809, forward strand.
AGGGTAATTTGAAGCAGCACATGAGGACTCATACAGGTGAAAAACCCTTTAGCTGTACAGTTTGTGGCAAAAGCTTTGTTGAAATCCGAGGTCTGAAAAATCACATGACAAGCAAACATTTGTTGTAACAGTATTACAATGATATGTCACACATATTAAAGTGGACACTATCTGATGCAAAGATTTACTGGGACTGAAATTCAGCCCAGGACTTTTAAGATGGATGAATCAAATAAGATCAGGACAGATAACGTCTGTGACACATGTTATGGCTTGGCTCTAAGGCCATAACAAAAAGGGGAGACCAGGCGGAGGTAAATCAATAAAGTGTTTTATTTAACAAGTAATGAAAATAGAATCAATGTTGCAATGTAGGTTCCAACTAGGGATGTCCCAATACACTTTTTTCGTTTCCGATCTGATCCAGATACCACAATTTCTGTGTTAGCCGATACCGAATACCAATACCAGAGAATAATATTTATAATAATAAAAAAAGGAAAAATCTTATTTTGAAGTCCACCGACCGGGAATAGTGTTTATAGCTATCTAGCTACAGTATATATATCGTGTTGTGTTTATAGCAGACTCCTCACTCATATGTGCACTTGCAGTTTGGGCAACTCCAATGCAAACTCCACATGCCCCACCATTTAATTTACCTTGCATAGTGTCAACCCCTTACCCCTGTGTTGGATCGGTGGTTAGACTGGCATATTTGCCGATACCGATTTGACCAAATAAGGGCCGATCCGATACTTTTCCGATACCGATGCTGTAAGCGCCCTCGATTAGTGAAAGAATACAAGTTGATGGTCTCAACAGGTGTTGTTTATTTCAAACTTATCAACATAGATGAATTCTAATGACAATTAGAATAAGTACAAATAATTTTGTCACATAATTTCACATCAAACAATAAAATGCTTTCAATGTTTCATTCAATAAAATCAGTGCATTCCAATCAATAATTCAACAATAAGAATTAAATTATAATGCAATGATTTCATAACTCTATACCTTAATCTCAATTAAATGTATTCAATTCAACAATGGAAGTTTCAAATCAGGTGACATGAAGTATCAAAATAAACAAAAAGTAACAAAATAAGACAAAATATTGTGCTTGTGTAATGTATATGAAAACATACAATTCATGTGATTTAAGAAACAAAGTGTGCCAGTCCATAACACAAGTCATTTCAAAATAAAAAAATTGAATCAGGAGACCAGTTTTTGTATTGGTGCTAAAAACAAAGCAGGCCTAGACCTGTGTTACTTCAGACATAAACACAAAGAACCTAAGAACCTAGATGTTATCTGTACAGGGTGTACAGATAACAGAGTTTGCTTTTCGACCAGCACAAAGGTGCAAAAGAATTCAACAATTAGATTTGGCACACCCAGATATACTACTCCCAATTAAAAGCATGTATTATTTTATTTCCTTCCTGGCTATGCTACTGCTGCAGCAATGACCATTTTCATATGACTCCATTTTTGTAATTGAGCTTATTTAAAGACGAAGACGTTTTGTGTTTCTGTTATTTACTCATGTTTTCTTTTTTGCTATTAAGGTGCTGTAAATCCTACTATTTAGTATTTATAGATATTTGATTATTATTATATTATATATATTATTATATTATTATTATTATGTCAACCTTTCTTGTTTAGTTTAGTTATATTGACCTTTCTGTTCTTTTACTCTTTTACTGATTTGATGAGTTTTGATGCTAATGCCAATTTCACCACTCAGGGCTGGGCGCTATAAATCATTATGATTATTTTACACCTTTGCCTCAATTATGAATAACATCATGTTGTGAGCTTGGAGATGGGCAACTTTTTCTATTGCTTATTGTAAAATATAGCCTAGTATATCATGAAAAATTATATAAGAAATAAAATGTATCAAATGTACCTGCGTCTTGATTATTCGATTAACCTGCATGGGATAGATTAAAGGTCAAGGTTTTTTTCCTACCAAGGTTCATGTTTGAGGTTATTAGAGAAAGTATAAGATGAGTGTAATTTTTATTTTTTTCATTTGTTGCTTACTTTCGTTTTAGCAGCAAATGGAAAGAAATTAACCCTCAACTTTCTTTAATAACAACCTAAAACATGAACCTTGTTTGAAAAAAACCCCCAAAGTTGTCCTTTAAGTCAGTTATTGGTTCTAAATTTCGGTTTTTGATATGTTTTCAATATTTCATTATTTGAATGTCCTGCTTAAAAAACTGCTTTCTTCTGTTATTTATATGTTCAGGCTGTGGATCACGGGGACAGCCTAGCAGGATATCTGGTCCACACCACTGCTGTTCCTCAAGCACATGGCCCTGAGCAGGTGTCCAACCTGCCTCAGAGCACTGCTGGAAGGCCAAAGACCGAGAGGCGGGCTGTAGTTCCCCGTCCTGCTGTCATACCAGCTATCCGGCCAAGATTGTCAACCCAGAGACAGTTTTTCCTCAAATCTCCTGTTGCTGGCGGTCCTGTCATTCTCTTCCCCCAGATATATTCTGCCCCTACTCAAGCCCCTGCCACTGTTTCCTCTCACGTTCCCACCACTGGCATCTCTATATCCGCCCCAACCCCTAATGTGTTTGCCCTTCCCCGTCTTCCCATTGCCCGACTTGCTCCCCGTCTTCGGCATCTTGCTCCATCTGCACCTATCCCTCCAGCTGCCAGTAGTCATGGAGGCAGGCGGCCGTCCAAGGCCAGGTTTAACAAGAGGACGGTGCTGGCTAACTCCTGTAGGAAGTGTGGACAGTTCAGGACTGCACAAACGGGACACAGCCAGTATAAGGGTACCGTTTATTGTCCTAAAACAGAGACTCTGTCTGTGAGGGACTGGTTGGAGCAAATAAAAAAAAATGTACACACTGGCATCTCTATAACCGCTCCAATCCCTAATGCTTCTGCGGTTCCCCGTTTGGTGCAACAACAAAAATCTGAACCCACTGGCATGTCTATACCTGCTTCAATCCCTAATACTTCTGCGGTTCCCCGGTTGGAGCAAATCAAATTATCTGAACCCACTAGCATGTCTATACCCGCTCCAATCCCTAATACTTATGCGGTTCCCCGGTTGGAGCAAATACAATTATCTGCACCCACTGGCAACTCTATACCCGCTCCAATCCCTAATGTGTTTGCCGTTCCCCGTCTTCCCATTGCCCGACTTGCTCCCCGTCTTCGGCGTCTTGCTCCATCTGCACCTATCCCTCCACCTGCCAGTAGTCATGGAGGCAGGCGGCCCTCCAAGGCCAGGTTTAACAAGAGGACGGTGCTGGCTAACTCCTGTAGGAAGTGTGGACAGTTCAGGACTGCACAAACGGGACACAGCCAGTATAGAGGCACCATTTATTGTCCTAAAACAGAGACTCTGTCTGTGAGGGACTGGTTGGAGCAAATAAAGAAATCTGCACCCCCTGGCATCTCTATACCCGCTCCAATACCTAATGCTTCTGCGGTTCCCCGGTTGGAGCAACAACAAAAATCTGAACCCACTGGCATGTCTATACCTGCTTCAATCCCTAATACTTATGCGGTTCCCCGGTTGGAGCAAATCAAAGTATCTGCACCCACTGGCATCTCTATACCCGCTCCAATCCCTAATAGTTATGCGGTTCCCCGGTTGGACCAAATACAATTATCTGCACCCACTGGCATCTCTATACCCGCTCCAACCACTAATGTGTTTGCCGTTCCCCGTCTTCCCATTGCCCGACTTTCTCCCCGTCTTCGGCGTCTTGCTCCATCTGCACCTATCCCTCCGCCGCCCTCCAAGGCCAGGTTTTACAAGAGGACGGTGCTGGCTAACTCATGTAGGAAGTGTGGACAGTTCAGGACTGCACAAACGGGACACAGCCAGTATAGGGGTACCGTTTATTGTCCTAAAACAGAGACTCTGTCTGTGAGGGACTGGTTGGAGCAAATAAAAAAATCTAAAATGTAGAGATGCCAGTAATTATTTCATAATTTGTCAGTTTTATCTGTTACATTTGTTTATCATCTCCACCAGGCTGAAGGTCTGTCTGTCTGTCTGTCCATGGGCCAATCTCACAAGCTGCTGGACTAATCATTGCCAAAGATACATTGTGTTTGTGTGCATTTCCAGTAGCTTCTTTCTGCCTACGGATGACAGGTAATTTCAAACAATATTTCAATATTTACTTTTAATCTTGTTTATTAATGCAAGAACAATGGATTCTATTTCATTATGTTAACTTTACTAGAAGAAGAGGAAAAAAAGTTAGTTTCTATTAGCTTGGAAAGGAAACCCCATCAGTGATGTCATTGGTAGGCACTAGTCACAGCTCACGAATGAGACACACTTAACACAGCCGACGCGAATCGCGTATCAATACGTTATCAATTAATCAAACGTCGGGTGCGAATCACGTATCAATACGTTTCAATCACTTTTTTATAGCATACTTTCATTCATCTTTTTACCCACCCGGACAATGAAGAACCATCGCCCTATCATTGCTGCTTAGTCCCGCTCACGTGATCAGAAAAAAAAAAACCCTCCCCTCCTGAAAACAGGAGGGCGGGCCGCTTTACGTGTATAAACCAGTGTAAAATGGATGCGCCCATGCCGACCTAGTCTGTGTGTGAAAAGAATCAAATTTCACCTAACCTCGCCTCACCAGGCTTTCCTCCACCTATTGGCTTTTATACTCGATTCCCCCCTCCCCTCCTGTTTCTCCTGCAGGAGGAGGGCCTTGCGAGATGGGGGCTCATGTCTCGGAAAAAAACATGAACGGAACGCTGTTACGCTGCCTAACACATGATCTGCAGATTCTGCACCAGATCGGCATTGCTGCAACACACATGGACAGATGCATGTTTACTTCTTCATACTGTAGCGACCAAACGATCCCCGAGCCTACAATACTACGAACTAACAAACGAACTACAGTATCGAGAGGGGCCGCCATGACAACAGACAGTCTACCGTTGGTGGATCACGTATCGCCATGCAGAGCCGTCATAATCGGAGATCGCTCAGACGTGTGATTGTAACGCTTTTTTATTCATTATAATTGTAGTGATAAGACCGAAATGAACGCGTCGGGGACGTAATCGACCCGGGTGTAATGTATAACGAACTTTTCCGCGTCCTAAACCGTGCATGCCCAGGCATGTTCCCTATACTAGGTTGAAAAACAAAATCAGCTCATGATGACAACGCGTCTCACCGTTATACTATAGTTCTGAACCGAACGGTGGAATGGGACTTTTTATAGCCGTACGATCAAGACTTTTGCTGCCCAATGTGCCCATGACCCCCCCCCCCCCCCCCCCCCCCCCCCCCCAATGTTACTGCGATCAAAACAATGAAAGCAGTAAATCATCATCATCATCTAAAGGATGCAGAGTTATGAAGGTTTATAGTCAGACATTGACAGGCAGATATAACAATAAACACAATAAATATGCTATACATCCTATACACCGAATGAAAGCCCTGAATGTGTACTTTTACGAGGAAAAGAGTAAACATTGATCCCATGTACAGTCTGTCATAAATTGGTTACTGGGTGGATGCACATTGCGCCCACCAGATATAACTGCAGAGAAGACATGGACCCGAACTCAATATTCACAAAATAAGGCCCATAGCGACATATAAATACTATATACCGTATGAAACAGAAGACTCTCTGCTTTCATAAGAAAAAAACTTCTACTGTAGTAATAATAAAAATCACACCCATGTGAAGTGAGTGGTGCAACTCTGTCCCATATTCTGTTCTCTGCTTATTCAATACAGCTCGCTATATACGGACTGAGGCAGAAAGTCATGTAAACCTTTTATTTACAGTTTGGTCTGTAAACTTCTACTGTAATAATAAAAATCACACCCCTGTGAAGTGAGCGTTGCAACTGTTCTGTACTTATTCACTACAGCTCGCTATATACGGACTGAGGCAGAAAGTCATGTAAACCTTTTATTTACAGTTTGGTCTGTAAACTTCTACTGTAATAATAAAAATCACACCCCTGTGAAGTGAGCGGTGCAACTGTTCTCTACAGTTGCGCGGTGCAACTGTAGAGAACAGTTGCACCGCTCACTTCACAGGGGTGTGATTTTTATTATTACTACAGTAGAAGTTTTTTTCTTATGAAAGCAGAGAGTCTTCTGTTTCATACGGTATATAGTATTTATATGTCGCTATAGGCCTTATTTTGTGAATATTGAGGAGTTCACCTCCATGTCTTCTCTGAAGTTATCTGGTGGGCACAAGCTGCATTCAATAACCAATTACTGTCTAACTGTACATGGGATCAATGTTTACTCTTTTCCTCGTAAAAGTACACATTCAGGGCTTTCATTCGGTGTATAGGATGTATAGGATATTTATTGGGTTCAATTTTATATCTGCCTGTCAATGTCTCTGACTTTAAACCATCCATAACTCTGCTCGCTGTTCAAGATAACCACTTCCAGGCAAATGCAGGTGTTGCAAAAAGGTCAATATCTCCAGAATGGAACATGGTAAAATCAAAATGTATTTTTTAAATTGAAGTGGACAAGTTCAGCTTTCTTTTGATGTATGCGTGTGATTCTCGCTATAAGAGAACATTTTGCTGTGGGCCCCCGAACAAGGCCTTTGTGCAATGTTAAACGGTAGCAACATCCAAATAGGCCTGTCGAGATCTTGTAGCAATCAAAGTGTTAAGTGTCATCTATAGAGCGTCGCAGTCCCGCCCCCTTTCATGACGACGAGATAATTCCCCGTTCATTTTCCTCATAGACTTTTCAAAAAGTATGTATTTAAAGATGTTTACGCTGCGGACAAAGCCAACTCGAGTTGTGACAAATCATGACAATAAACACAATGTTTTGGGCCGATCAAATAATTTGTAATAAGAAAAACAAAACAAAAAGTGTTGTATCCTGCCTTTTTTTTCTTCTTTCTAATTAGTTGATCGGCCCAAAACATTGTGTTTATTGTCATGATTTGTCACAACTCGAGTTGGCTTTGTCCACGGGGTAAACTTTTTGAAAAGTCAATGAGGAAAATTAACGGAATACTTTCCGGATCTCTCGAGGGGGCGGGCCTGCGACGCTCGCCCCCGACGACAGGCCCGGAAGACAATTCCCCATTAATTTTGCCCATAGACGTTTCAAAAAGTATTTATTTAAAGACCTTTTAAGCCTCTGACAAAGCCAACTCTTGTGACAAATCATGAAAATAAACAACGTTTTGGCACGATCAAAAAATTAGAGGGAAAACAGGGCAGCGTATAACACTTTTGTTTGTTTTTCTTCCTTCAAATTATTTAATCGGCCCAAAACATTGCCACAACAAGAGTTGGCTTTGTCCGCGGGTTACATCTTTAAATAAATACTTTTTGAAACGTCTATGGGAAAAATGAATGGGGAATTCTCTTCCGGGCCTGTCGTCATGAAAGGGACTATGAGTATCAGTGAGGACCAATTAGAATATGAAGATGTGGTAGAAAATGGGTGAAGTGCTCCTTACAATTTAAGCCCTGCTGCCAACTAGATTGTTAGTCAACACAACAGAGCACGAGTAATTTCAAGTTGAAATGAGCATGTTGCTGACAATCAAAGTAACATTAACATACATTTTTGAGCGGTGCTAAGTGCTCACAATTAAGGGATTTGTGTGTAGGTCTGTCTGTCTGTCTTTTTGGAAAAAATAACCTACATGATACAAAATGGTTTGTATCATGACCTATTTGACCCCTCTAGATCATTGGGGTCTTTCACACCGATACCCCTGCAGCTGGGTCATTCACACTGAGCAGTCTCACACACACACACACACACATACACAGTAACTATAACAAAAGTATAGTTGCACCGCTGAAGTTCGCACGGGTGATCCTAAATGTTGAAATCAAAGTAACATTTGTTGAGATACGCGTATAGGCTATATATTCTTTTTGTTCTACATTACAACCAATGTATTGTAAAGTCTACTGTAAGCCCCTCTGGGTTTCTTACCTCACAACAGCTATTGGTCCTAACTAGTACATTATGTATGTGTATAATGTTCTGTTGTGCAAACTGCAAATCAAATAAATCAAGTATTGCTCACAATGACCATACTTCTTAGTCTTATAGACTATAATAGTCCTATATGCACAAATGCTTGGAATACTTTTAAATGTCAGATTGTTGTGCTGTGATTCTCAACATCATAGAATATTATATAGGCATTTATATGTATTTAGGCATACAGGAAAGGAAACCCCATCAGTGATGTCATTGGTATCAGTCCATCAAAAAATCACTTCGAGACCATGGACTATAGCCCATGGTCTCGGAGTGATTTTCGTCTTTTTTTCAAATCCTCAAAAATGATGAAAAACAACGGCATGCTATAGTATGCCGACTATATATAGCCCATGGTCTCGGAGTGATTTTCGTCTTTTTTTAAATCCTTGTTTTACATCATTTTTGACCCATATCGGACGGCATACTATAGCACGCCGTTTATCTACATTTTTGAGGATTTTGAAAAAAAAACCGAAAATCACTCAGACGGCATATAACAACTAACTCCCCCTCGATGTCTGTCTTCGCCGTCAGCCCAGCGAACGGCCCCTCCCGTCCCCATAGTTCCGTGCCGCGAGACGCGTGCTCCGATTCTGTACAAACATCCAAGTGTCACTTTTATACTGGCGTCCTACACCACGATTGTAGGGATCGATGAGTTCTTTGAGATATTGTGGTGCCTGACCATTGAGAGGTTTATCGGTGAGAAGGATTTTGAACTCTATTCTGTATTTAACCGGGAGCCAGTGATGGTTCTAATCACATGGTTCTCGGACCCCTAGTATAGGGCTTCCTCAGTGTTACATATTACTGCAGAGGAGTTCCAAATCTTTGTGATTGCAACTTTTTTCATTTAGTATTCATTCATTCGTTCATATCATTAATGTAATAAATACATACATCCAATTTTAATTTATGTATTTATTACATTAATGACATGAACCCTACAATCACTATTCTGAGGGGAACATTAGCAAAAACAAATCAGATCTACAAGCTCATGATTTGAGGATTTGAAAAAAGATAAATCATGAAAAAATGACAACTATAGTCCATGGTTTCGGACCGCATGCCGTTTTTCATGATTTTGCAGGATTTGAGAAAAGATGAAAATAATTGACCTGTAAATTACAAGAAAACAAACTAAGGCACTGGTGTGGTACTCCTGGTTTACCAGAACGGGGTTCAAGTCCCTGCAGTGCTCTGCTCAATTTGTTGTATTTACATGTTTTTTAAAATTTCTGCTCATTGTGTTGCCTTTTCATAGATGATCCGCCAGGTTCTCTGTGTTTGTACTCCCTACAGTTTGGTTACCAAGTCTATTTATTACTTGTGATTTCTGTTCACTCGGAGACCATGGACTATAGCATTTCGCTTTTCCGTGATTTTCACCTTTTTTTCAAATCCTCCGAAATCGTGATAAACGACATACCTATAGCATGTCCTCCGAGACATGGACTATAGCCTTTCGCTTTTCCGTGATTTTCATCTTTTTTTCAAATCCTCCGAAATCGTGATAAACAACATACTATAGCATGCCCTCCGAGACCATGGACTATAGCCCATGGTCTTGGAGTGATTTTCGTCTTTTTTTCAAATCCTTGTTTTTCATCATTTTTGACCATGGGCTATAGCCCATCTCGGATGGCATACTATAGCACGCCGTTTATCTACGTTTGAGGATTTAAAAAAAAAAGACGAAAATCGCTCCGAGATCATGGACTATAGCCCATGGTCTCGGAGTGATTTTCGTATTTTTTTCAAATCCTCATTTTTCATAATTTTTGACCATGGGCTATAGCCCATCTCGGACGGCATACTATAGCACGCCGTTTTTCATCATTTGAGGATTTTTTTAAAAAAAGACGAAAATCACTCGAGACAATGGAATATATATAGCCCATGGTCTCTGAGTGATTTTAGTCTTTTTTTCAAATCCCCGTTTTTCATCTTTTGAGGATTTGAAAAAAAAAAGTCAAATCACTCAAGACCATGGACTATTTGAAAAAAAGACAAAAATCACTCGAGACCATGGACTATACTATAGTCTATGGTCTCGGAGTGATTTTCGTCTTTTTTTCAAATCCTTGTTTTTCATCATTTTTGACCATGGGCTATAGCCCATATCGGACGGCACGCCGTTTTTCATCATTTGAGGCTTTGAAAAAAAAGACGAAAATCACTCAAACTACAAAACATTTCAAAATAAAAAGTTCCAGCATGTGTCTCCACAGTATTATATTTAAAGGTGTAATCACAGGGCTGTCTGCTTCATGTATTATAATTAAAGGTTTAATCACAGGGCTGTCTGCTTCATGTGTGACCGACTCAGTCACAAGAAAACTATTAAGTAAAGCAACTCTTTCAGAGAACACAGAAACATTAATTAAAGTGCACTGTTTTAAAAGTGCGGTGCATATTAACTGTGATACTCCATAAAAATTGTCTGTAGCCAACTACGCCACCTTTTTGAGAGGTCTGGTCCTCTATTAAATAATACAAATATAAAAACAAGGCAACACAGGTTCAAGTCTAAAACCAGGTAAAAAGAGCATAAATAGCTAAAAACACAGGGAAGGACTGAAACAGAAACAGGATGTTGGGGGTTACAAAAAAGGGACAAGGAACTTTAAAGGACCACTTCACCCCTTTTCAACTTCTCTTCCTATAATTGGTCCTAACTAATGTTCATGATAAAATACCACAATTTGTTCCTACTCAGTCTGTGTCTCATAGGAAGGCTGTGGGCAGTTCAGAAACCCGTCCACCAGTGACATCATCGATGGTGAATCCAAGCTACATAGAGCACCGAAGTCTGACGTCACTTTCAGTAGAGGGCACCAACACACAGGTTCGTGTATTTTTTTATTTGTATTGAAATATCCATAGGGCGATTTTATGTCGCTTCATATAAGAACTGTGTTTGAAAAATAAACCGACCACCCCGGCGTTTCTGTCAGGGGAGTGGCTGTGCGTCGTTAATGATGTCCATTCATATTTGATACAGCCAGTTTCTGGAGAAAATGGAATTAATGTGACCGCAAAAGCCTTGAAACTACATATGAATGCAATGTCGCTGAGCATATACGTCACGCCCAGCTGTCAACATATTGCGTTCCTGAGATTCCTCGTTGGCGTAAGCTCAGCTGGTGGTGACTCGACTCGTACTAACCACGATACATTATATATCAATAAAATAAAAAATTAAATAAATGTAATTAACGTAATTGTGCGACGGGCTGCGGGCAGATGCAGCCTACGCGGAAATGTAGTCTCTGGGTTGTTTGGCTCGTTTCTAACGCTTATTTTGTTACTCTTTGGGTATATTTGTACATTTCCACCTTCAGTCGATGCTTCATATCCATATGAGTGAAAAGGCCGGGGTGATCGTTTTTTTTTTCAAACACAGTTCTTGGATGAGGCGATCTAAAATCCCCCTATGGAGATTACAATGCTTATAAAAAAATACACGAACCTGGGGACTGGCGCCCTCTACTGATAGTAGAGGGCAGTGACGTCAGGACTTCGGTGCTCTATAGAAACGGCAGGCTTTCTTTTTCTGATAAGTTGCAATGCAAAAGTTGAAGCCATCGTTCTCACGATAATACAAATCTAAATATATTTTAAAACAAATCTTGTTTAAAAAAAATCTGCCTAATGATGATGTCACTGGTGGACGGGTGTCCGAACTGCCCAAAGCCCTCCTATGAGACACAGACTGAGTAGGAATGCTTTTGTATTTTGCCATGCTTTTGCTATTGCTTAATGTAAGTCGCTCTGGATTAAGAGCGTCTGCTAAATGCCTAAATTGTAAATTGTAAATTGTAGGAAAAAATGGTGGTGTTTTATCATGAACATTAGTGAGGACCAATTATATGAAGACATGTTGAAAAGTGGTGAAGTGGTCCTTTAACTAATACAGGGGGCACTCTAAAATGGCCATAGAAAAATAGTTATATTAAAAACGCCCTAAGCCTAAAATCCCTATAACAATCCTAACTAACTAAACTAAACTAAAAATAAACACCAAAACAACTTTAAAATATGGTTTCCCACAATGTGCAAATCAACAATGTGCAAAATGCAGGAGGAGGTGCGGGCTGCTGGGACAGTCACGATCACACGGTTTGTAATCTTTTCATCGGTACCTTCTACTCTTCTGGCCACTGAAACACACAAGAGGACTGGACACAGTTCATCTGGTTCACAATACGGCTATAAGGATGGGAGGGACAGGTCGGTCTATAGTGCGTCTGCAATAGAGCGCCGCAGTCCCGCCCCCTACCAGGGCCCAGGAAATGATTCTCCGTTCATTTTCCTCATAGACATTTCAGAAAGTATTTATTTAAAGACGTTTACGCCGCGGACAAAGCCAACTCTTGTCGTGACAAATCATGACAACAAACACAATTTTTCAGGCCAAACAAAGAATTAGAAAGTAGAAAAAAACGGTAGGTTACAACCAGTGGCGTATCCAGGAATTACGTTTTGGCCAGGCAAGATATGTTAATTGTCGTCTCCCTGCGCACAATCGTAGGTTTTCAAAGAGATATACCTGCCAGACGAGTGGGATACAAAGGCTGAAAGCCAAAGGCATGCATTTACATTCCAATGGGTGATTGAGGGTCGCGCTCTACCGCAACGGCCAATCAGCTGTCCATTTTAATAGTTCTAGTTCTTAATTTGTCCTCTTTTTTCTCATTGTATGGATTTTGGCCAGGCCAGAAATGGATTTGGACAGGCGGCCGCATGCCCTCGCCTTATTGTAGATACGCCTCTGGTTACAACACTTCTTCTATGTAATTATTTGTTTGGTCCAAAATATTGTGTCTCAATACATCCAATAGGCTACATCCAATACACTTACAGTGTATTGTTTAGTCACAAGCGCTTGTTAATACTTTTCATTGGTTAAATCTTATAAAACGCACAAATTTAACCACGCATCGCCTTGTGAGCTTATATTTCTGCTATTTGTGCTATTTTGTTTGACACTGTAGTATTGATGTATGTAACACTTGAAGTTTGAGTTGAAATATGGAATGATGTGTGTGTGTGTGTGTGTGTGTGTGTGTGTGTGTGTGTGTGTGTGTGTGTGTGTGTGTGTGTGTGTGTGTGTGTGTGTGTGAACCAACAATAGTAAAGGAACACATCACAAGTGAAAATAAACCAAGACAACAATTCCAAAACCATACAGATAATTATATCATCGTAAAATAATAGTAAGTATGCATTGATGAGAATATACAGAAAATGAATATGGAATGGAAAACACATGTAGATGTGGCTGCACGCGCACTGCTATAGACGAGCTGAGTACTGGTACGGTGAATGCCCCCTGAGAGCCACGCATTGCGAATGCACAGCAACTACCTGTGCCTGACGGTCATACAGGATGAAGAAAACAAATAATAAAATAAAACGCTCGGACGAGTCAGTCAGCGGCGGCCAAATGGATGAGGTCTGGCGATGACAAGAATGACAAACACTGTGTTAAAAGACAGCGCGGTATCAATTACGTGGCGCCATCAATAGCTGGCTGCGCTTGACACGCGGGTTAGAATGATGAGGCCTTTCAGTGGGCCGTGTTAAATGGATAAAGAAAAACATCCTAACAGCATCCATAGACCTGAGCACAGGAAGCCCAAACAACACCTTGTTTGCTGTCAGGCAGACACCTCATAATGTCCAACACTGTTGTCTTGTATCATGAAGTGCATGGGCAGTGTTGGGGAATATGACTTAATATGTTATTACTCCTTAGAAAAGTAATATTATATTACTTATTACTTGGAATCAAGATTAATATTACATTATATTACACCCGCAAAAGAACAATCTGTTTAGCCAGCTCCTTTTAGAACTGATTCCAATTCATTGGAATTATAAAGTATCCAATCAGCCAAGCTGAATAATTTAAGGATATAAAACAAAATAGTCAACAGTCTCTCACCAGTCTCTTTCTGCTGCATATTCCACATTTATAATTCAACATCAACAATTTGAACTGCACACACTGGACCGGCAAGACATTTCTTTATAAGCCATATCTCCAAAACTAGTGGGTCAAACTGAACAACCAATATGTCGATTTGAAGCTACGATCCCCTGCGTTCATATGACATGCAAATACAAACTGTAAAAATAATCCAATGATTTATTGTTTGTCAATCTGTGTCACATATGTCTGGTGGGCCGGCCCGGTGGCTTGTGGTGGTCCGGTCTGGGTCAAAATGTTAAATGAGTTGCCTGTTTCAGTGTAGGTGTCTGTGACAGTGTGACCCCACCCTGTCACTGTCTGTTTGTTCATTACATGCCTGTGTAGCGCACACTGGTTAGGTAGGGTACAGACAAACAAAACAACAAACTATAATCTTCAAGGTTTTATTAGGCAAGCAACAAACAAACAGCAATCAGCTCTCACCATATCTCTGTTCAGCCATCAAACATGTTCAATGGGTTCTGTGACTTTAAATGGGGAGAAGCACAGCTGAACACGAATTGGGCCAATTTGGGCCAAACCAACTCCTGTCTGTGGATAGGGAGCATTATTTGTCACGAGAGACATTGGACTCTAAAAAAGGACTTGAAAAACTAAAGACTTGAGAAAGAAAATATCTACAAGCTCAAATTAATTGAAATTCATGTAATTGTGTATTGTGACAGTTTTGAGCAAATATGGCATTTTGTGGATCATGTTGACCCCCTTTTTCATATGGTCCTGTCTTGTGGGAGGAGCCATGGCGTATATAGCTCAGAGAAATGGCTCAGTCAGTCAGTCTGCTGTCTTCTGCTGGTCGAGGAGGTTGTCAGTCTCTGAGGAGGTGATGCTTTTATTTATCCTTTATATAACCATGGTTAAAATGCATGTTCTGTTATTTGGATCCTGATCTGTTATAATAATGTTTGATTTATTACTTCATATAAAAAGGCCTGATTAATGCTTGATTATGGTATATTAGTAGTACTTGGTTTTGAATATACTTCAGATTATTGGTCTCCTTTGTTTAGCACTTTATGACACCTTGTTTAAACTCTGCCCAACTGCGTTGCCTTGCCATTCTTGATGTGAATTTTGGGTCATACTACACGAGACAGGGGTGTGACAGTGTCTGTTGGTTGTGTATCATTTACGTTTTTCTGTGAAAGTGGTGGTATTAAAGGCTTATGTATTAAGTATTTGTAGCCTATGTGCCTCGACCCGAAATGTAGGTAGAGTATCTGCGTGCTGGTTGTGCTGGGCCAGTCTGGGCAAATTCTGTGAAAATGTCGGAGAATTTTTGTGTCAGTCCAGCCCTGCTCTTTTCTGCACGCGTCTGTATTTCTCCGGTTGCGGAAGTAGACAGGAGAAACGGAAGTGAAATGTCAGCTGGCTTATGATGTCTATGGGATTTTTTTTAAATTAATTTAACGCAGATTATTTTTCCAGGCTGCCTTTTTGATCAAAAACGAGCTTGATTTGCGGCTCAACTATAAACGCTATGATCGCCGGTTACAAAATATGTTTTGGATGAATTTAACACCTTAGTAGCCCGGAACGATTTCATCCATGTGCCCATCATTTGTAGCGCACTGACCGTGTCTGTGTAGCAGCTAACAATAGCCACACCACTCTAGAGTCGATCGACAACAAGAATAAATCTATCACGATTTCTAAGTAACAATGACAATCATTTTGCAGCCTATTTGTCATGTTGTAGACCAACTTAGGTGCTTAATCATTCATCCATTTAAATGCGTGCTTTACAGTCATTCAGATAAATTGCAGATCTGGATCAGGCCTAGCTAGCGCTTATGCGAGACTCGAGCATTTTCAGGAGTCGGGACTGGCAGCGTGATTATTTAAATCTTTGTCGTATCTGGTGGAACCACATTTCATCAATATAGTCCATAAGCCATATTTGCCATATTCTGTCAATAATGATACCATACATTTGGGTCTCTGTGCTAGTGTGATGGTTAGTGAGCTAGGAGACGGTCGGTCTAGACTCAGAGCAATCACTCAGCCTGAGTACCTTGCATTGTTCTCAATCTGTTTGAGGCTTGCTGAGGTGTTGAAGACACTTAGCATTCTTTTGTCTCAAGAAACCTTTTGTGAGACAACTTGTTTACCATGTGTTTTTCAATCTCTGAAGTTTCAGACTCCACCTCTGAATTCAACTCGGTATGCAAAAGTATATATCTTGTCATTTTGTCAATGAAAGGTTCAGTCTTAGCAGGCTGGCCATCAAGGTGGTCAGCTTTGCTTGTGCTCCCGTGGGCCGACCAGGGCCTACGGGGAAGCTATGCTATTTTTGTCATTCTGGACTCTGTCTTTGATTGCAATAAATGGTACATCACACTCCGAGGAAATCTCTCTCTGCCTGCGTTTCTCCGATTCGATCTGATGCTTTGACGAGGTTTTTCACTACTCTACAGTTCGCTTTAGATAGAGTTCAGTTTTCTCTACTTTAGTGAGTTTTAGTGGTTAGTTGGGTGTGAAAATACACCTCATCTTCATGGACAGTGACGTGAGGTCGGCACATCTTCTGGAGTTGTGTACAACCTCCATTAAGGATAAACAACCCTGTGCCCAGTGCATTAAGGATGATATCTTAGTCCCCCTACACAGCATGTTGTAGTCCAAACAAACCCCTCGTTCACTTGCATTGAGCTCATTTTCCCAGAAGCCCTAGCAGCCCAGAGCATGGCTTGATTTCCGGTTTCGTCATCATAACGCAAGTTATTCATAACTTTGATATAATTCACGGCAGAATTTTCCCCCGTTATTTTGAAGAGCCAAAAACCCAGACCGGATGTTATGATCTTATGTTTGTGTGTGACACGATCCATGATCACTTCCTGTTTTACCGTCCAGGCTGCTAAAACATGATGGAGGGGGATGACATCGTCAGCTCTGGGCCGTGGAATAAACCTTGTTTTCACCAGAAATGCCACCTGGGACAAGGAATAGGAGATACAGGCGATTGAAAGAAACGGAGAGAATGGGTCTGTATGCGCAGCGATCAAGATGGCGCGATCCAGTGTTATTGACAACACCCAAAGCTAACGTCAGTAGCATTACGACTTGATCAATCGAAAGCACTATAAAAGACCAATTGCTGTACATCTACGGCATTGGCATTAAGCGTAACATGTATTAATTGACGTAGATCATCGCCAATAGCGTTTTATGTGCTGAGCAACAATTTGTGGCAGAATATACACTATATTGATAAATGGCGTTTAAACATGGTGTTTAAACAGCAAAGGCTCTGGTTGTATGGTACTCCTGGTTTACCGGGACAAGGTTCAACTCCCTGCAGTGCCCTGCTGACTTATTCACCTTTTATCCTCTTGTATGTGTACCTGAAACATTGGGAGGAATAGGCCTGCCCACAGAGGAGCACATTTTTCAACATACTATGTCGCAAACCATGTCGTTTTTCATGGTTTTCGACTTTTCAAATGGGGCCTTGGGATCATGTACAGAGCATTGTAATGGTGTTTGCTGTGCATCAAAGGTGTCTTTAGTGCTTTTAAGTGTTGTTATGGACTACCTGCTTTCCTGCCTGTTTGTCCAGGGGTCCCGCAGGGATCGGTTTTAGGGCCTGTACTTTTTACATTATATATTAATAATATTGTTTCCACTCTGAAGGATTGTCAATCCCATCTTCACGCGGACGACCGTTTTATATTGTGTTGCCAATTCATTGAGGTGCTGAACAGTTCAGGAGGATTGGAACACAGGGTGCTGAAGGAGATCAGTGACAGGACGACCCTTTTCCAAGGCCCACAGCAAACGTGTTGTAGTGAGAATCACACCACATACCTCAAAAGAAAGCTTAATTTGCCTGGGCCATGGCTCAATGGTCCAGGCACCTTGGCTGGTAATCCAGTCTGGCAGTGTGCCGCGGGTTCGACTCCCGATCCCGACGGCCTTTACTGCATGTCTTCCCCCCCCCCATCTCTCTCCCCATTTCCTGTCAGCCTACTGTCTGTCCCTACATAAAGAAAATTAATAATAAAGGCAAAAGCCACACACAAAAAACATTAATAAAAAAAAAAGCTTAATTTGTCCACTCCAATTTAAAATATTTGTTTTATTTTACCATCTTCTATTCTGGAGATATTGACCTTTATATTTTGTAGGAAAGTGTCACAGACATTGACAGGCAGATATAAAAATGACCACAAAAAATATCCTATACATTCTATACACTGAATGAAAGCCCTGAATGCCTATTTTCACGAGGAAAAAAGTACGCATTGATCCCATCTACCCTTCGTCAGTAATTGACTTTTTAATTCAGCTTGCGCCCACCAAACATGGTGAGAGAGAAGACCTAATGTATGAAACACGAGTTGTTCAGGTACATAAAAAATAAGGCCTATAGCGACATATAAATACTATATACCGTCTGAAAGAATGGACTCTCTGCTTTCATAAGAAAAAATAATTACATTTACCCCATCTACCATTCGTCAGTAATTGAAAGTTTAATTCAGCTTGATTTTTACCAATGCAGCAGAACGATCTGTAAAACACACACTCCGACAGAAAAGTCATTTTGACCTTATAGCTATACTGAATCTACATAACTCTACATTCATAGTTTCGGACGGAATACTATAGCATGTCGTTTTTCACGATTTCTGAGCTTTTGAAAGAAAGAAAATCACGAAAAAACGACATACTATAGTTCATGGTTTCGGACGGAATACTATAGCAGTGATTCCCAACCTGTGAACGACGTTCGCTGTTGTCATACCGTGAATTCATAATTATATAATTTTCTCAAACGTAACTTTCAAGTGAACTTTATGGAAGTCTTTCTTGCCTGGCTGCGGTCAACAAACGTGTGATTCAGCGTGTCACAGACACTCAAACTTTGTTGATCATGCGTGACGTGATTTACACCACTCAAAAATCGTGAAATGTATGTACTATTTCACGATTTTTCACGACACTGGGCAGACACTAGGGGGGACACTGGGGAGGCACTGGGGGACACTTGGGAGGCACATGGCAGGCACCCCTGGTTTACCAGGACAGGGTTCAATTCCCTGAAGTGCCCTGCTCATTTTGTTGTATTTACACTTATATAGTTTGTCTGGTTTGACTGCTGCTGCGGATCCTCAACATTATTAAACAAGACTCATGACATACCATAGTTCATGGTTTCGGACGGAAGGCTATAGCACAGGGGTGCCCAAAAGGTAGATCGTGATCTACCAGTAGATCACAAAGGCTGTGCAGGTAGATCTAAAAATATATAATTTAATATATATTTTAAAAGAATTTAGGCGACTTGACTTGATTGACATCAATAAGGGCCTGTCAGCTCAAACCCACAATGCAATATCTTCTTTGTTTTCAAGAGTGTTGTGCACAAACGTCAGTAGCATTACAAAGTTACGGTATATACCACAAAAAAATCACACCCGTGTGAAGTGAGAGGCGCTAATATATTAAAGTCTAACTCATGTTGATTAGGTGATGTAATGGTGATGTAAAACAAACTGTATCAACACAAACATTAAACGCCATTAACAATAAAGAGACAATTTGACGTAATGAGTTTTATTATGACGTACATTTTCCTTTTTTTTTTTTTTTTTTTACTATTTTCAGCAATGGGATAAAAACAATTTTGGTGGGTAGATTTCGTTTAGCTGGGCAATTTGAAAGTAGCTCTCAAGTCAAAAAAGTGTGGGCAACCCTGCTATAGCATGTCGTTTTTTCCGATTTGAGGTTTTGAGAGAAAGATGAAAATCGAGAAACGACATACTATAGTTCATGGTTTCGGATGGAAGCATGTCGTTTTTTCGATTTTTGAGGTTTTGAGAGAAAAAAACGAGTGCCAGTGTCCCTCCCCCAGTGCCCCCCCAGTGCCAGTGTCCCTCCCCCAGTGCCTCCCCAGTGCCCCCCCCCCCAGTGCCAGTGCCTGCCCAGTGCCCCCCCCCCCCCAGTGCCAGTGCCTCCCCAGTGCCAGTGTCCCTCCCCCAGTGCCTCCCCAGTCCCCCCCCCAGTGCCAGTGCCTCCCCAGTGTCCCAAATAATTTGAAAATGTTAACTTTGTGCTTTATTTTTCTTTTATATACCGTTATTATTGCCTACAATGTAAATTGTGAAATGACTTTACTGTTGAAAGAAATGTAAATGAATGTGATGCTGTTGGACCTGTAAATTACAACAAAACAAAGTAAGGCACTGGTTGTGGTACTTCCTGGTTTACCAGAACGGGGTTCAACTCCCTGCGGTGCCCTGCTCAATGTGTTGTATTTACATGGTTTATTCTCTGCTCAATGTGTTGTATTTACATGGTTTATTCTCTGCTCAATGTGTTGTATTTACATGGTTTATTTCTGCTCAATGTGTTGTATTTACATGGTTTATTTTCTGCTCAATGTGTTGTATTTGCATGGTTTATTTTCTGCTCAATGTGTTGTATTTACATGGTTTATTCTCTGCTCAATGTGTTGTATTTACATGGTTTATTCTCTGCTCAATGTGTTGTATTTACATGGTTTATTCTCTGCTCAATGTGTTGTACATGGTTTATTTTCTGCTCATTGTGTTGTCTTTTCATAGATGATAACCCCCAGGTTATTTTTAGATTTAGTTATTAGATCCCCATTAGCTTACTGTGAGTCACAGCAGCTACTCTTCCTGTGGTCTTTACTCTGTTTGTAGTCCCTACAGTTGGTTTCTTCCGAAATCGTGAAAAACAACATACCATAGTATGCCCTCCGACACCATGGACTATAGCCTTTCGCTTTTCCGTGATTTTCGCCTTTTTTCAAATCCTCCGAAATCGGGAAAAACGACATGCTA
This sequence comes from Electrona antarctica, assembly GCF_951216825.1. Taxonomy (NCBI): domain Eukaryota; kingdom Metazoa; phylum Chordata; class Actinopteri; order Myctophiformes; family Myctophidae; genus Electrona; species Electrona antarctica. Next base: position 17,220,666 of record NC_136802.1, read on the forward strand.
TAGTATGCCTTCCGACGCCATGGACTAGCCTTTCGCTTTTCCGTGATTTTCGCCTTTTTTCAAATCCTCCGAAATCGGGAAAAACGACATGCTATAGTATGCCTTCCGACGCCATGGACTAGCCTTTCGCTTTTCCGTGATTTTCGCCTTTTTTCAAATCATCAAAAATGATGAAAAACGGCATGCTAAAACTATGGAACATTTCAAAGATTCCTTTTCAGGCAAACATGTCCACCGTAAGATGAACCTAAATAGGTTTGAATGGGGTTTCTAGGTGTAAGTATGTAGGACTAGTAGCATGCCAAAGTTTGTGCTATTGCCATTGAGAATGCATTGGGCGTTTAAGTTAAATAACTCAGAAACTGCAAAACATTTCAAAGTAAAAAGTTCCAGCATGTGTCTCCACAGTAAGCTGAATTAGAAACAGTGTGAATGCAGTTTCTAGGTGAAAGTGCTTTTTTGACCTGCCAATATCTGCCATTGAGCCCCATTGTAGATTTCTCAAATTTAAAGCACTATTTCTAAAACTATGAAGAATTTCAAAGATTCCTTTTCAGGGAAACATGCCCACCGTAAGATGAACCTAAATAGGTTTGAATGGGGTTTCTAGGTGTAAGTATGTAGGACCACTAGCATGCCAAAGTTTGTGCTATTGCCATTGGGAATGCATTGGGCGTTTAACTTAAATAACTCAGAAACTACAAAACATTTAAAAGTAAAAAGTTCCAGCATGTGTCTCCACAGAAAGCTGAATTATAAAAAGTGTGAATGGAGTTTCTAGGTGAATGATTTTTTGACGTGCCACTATCTGCCATTATACATTTCTCAAATTGAAAGCACTATATTTCTAAAACTATGAAACATTTCAAAGATTCCTTTTCAGGCAAACATGTCCACCGTAAGATGAACCTAAATAGGTTTGAATGGGGATTCTAGGTGTAAGTATGTAGGACTAGTAGCATGCCAAAGTTATAATTTTTTTCGGACGGCATACTATAGCATGTCGTTTTTCGTGATTTTGGACTATTTGAAAAAAAGATGAAAATCATGAAAAAACGACATACTATAGTCCATGGTTTGGGACGGCATAATATATTTCGTCATATTTTCATGATTTTGGGACACTATGTGAGAGCCAGGACTTGAACCTGCAGCCTCCTGATTCCCAGGCAGGCTCTGTACCCAGTGAGCCACTGTGCATGCTGTTCTTAAAAGGCAGAATAGATAATGACAGAAGAGCCAGAGACTTGTTTCCATTGTGGTTCATAAACATTCGAACGTCTAGAGATAAACAGCAAAAGAAACAATAGACAAATCTCCTGTTATTTTATTTTTGTATCAATGTTGTACTCAAAGGGAACAGCAGACTGTGTTGTGGCAGGTAGCAAGTAGATCAGTGACTTTGCACACTGGCTGCATGATCTGGAGATTGTGGGTTCAAACCCCACTCAAATCTTTACTTGCCAAAATCTGCCATTGACCCCCAGTCTGTATTTCTCAAATTTAAAAGCAGTATATTTCTAAAACGATGAAACATTTCAAAGATTCCTTTTCAGGCAAACATGTCCACCGTAAGATGAACCTAAATAGGTTTGAATGGGGTTTCTAGGTGTAAGTATGTAGGACCACTAGCATGCCAAAGTTTGTGCTATTGCCATTGGGAATGCATTGGGCGTTTAACTTAAATAACTCAGAAACTACAAAACATTTCAAAGTAAAAAGTTCCAGCATGTGTCTCCACAGAAAGCTGAATTATAAAAAGTGTGAATGGAGTTTCTAGGTGAATGATTTTTTGACGTGCCACTATCTGCCATTATACATTTCTCAAATTGAAAGCACTATATTTCTAAAACTATGAAACATTTCAAAGATTCCTTTTCAGGCAAACATGTCCACCGTAAGATGAACCTAAATAGGTTTGAATGGGGATTCTAGGTGTAAGTATGTAGGACGCCAAAGTTATATATTTTTTTCGGACGGCATACTATAGCATGTCGTTTTTCATGATTTTGGAGGATTTGAAAAAGACGAAAATCACTCAGAGAAAAAGCGTGACGAAAGCGTGACCTGGGGGTTATCATCTATCATCTATGAAAAGGCAACACAATGAGCAGAACATTAAAATAAACCATGTAAATACAACACATTGAGCAGAGCACTGCAGGGACTTGAACCCCGTTCTGGAAAACCAGGAGTACCACACCAGTACCTTAGTTTGTTTTGTTGTAATTTACAGGTCCATTATTTTCATCTTGTTCTCAAATCCTGCAAAATCATGAAAAACGTCATGCAGTCCGAAACCATGGACTATAGTATGCCCTTATAGATAGAATACTTTATTGGCAGTTTAAGAAAAATTACAGAAAATGACATCATTTTAAAAACCGCCAAATGGATTTAGTCACAAAAAAGCCTTCGCTTGTTTCCATTGTGGTCCACTTTGTAACTATACACAAACATACTGTACAAACAAAACAACAACAACCATGGAACATCTTCAAATCCTCAAGAATGATGAAGAATTGCGCACTAAAGCGCGCCCCTCAATGACCTTGACCAGTAAAAATGACCTTCATAAGACTAGTAAATTACCTTCATAGCTGGGTCCCAATTCGTGGGTCCCAATTCGTTATAATCGTGCACTTCATGACAAGTTCTTCAATTTTGGCATGGTGTGAGGGATGGTCATTATGGTATATAACCATATAAACACCAGTATGAAAATCAAACACTTGTCATTAAGTGCACGATCTTGTTGCTTTTGGACGAATTGGGACCAAGCTATCACCAGTATAAAGGACCTTCGAAATGGTGAAACACGACATACTATAGTAAGCCCTCCGAGACCATGGACTACAGCCTTTCGCTTTTCACCTTTTTCAACTCCTCAAAAATCATGCAAAAAGTGACCTTGACCAGTATAAATGACCTTCATAAGACTAGTAAATGACCTTCATAGCTGGGTCCCAATTCGTGGGTCCCAATTCGTTATAATCGTGCACTTCATGACAAGTTCTTCAATTTTGGCATGGTGTGAGGGATGGTCATTATGGTATATAACCATATAAACACCAGTATGAAAATCAAACACTTGTCATTAAGTGCACGATCTTGTTGCTTTTGGACGAATTGGGACCAAGCTATCACCAGTATAAAGGACCTTCGAAATGGTGAAACACGACATACTATAGTAAGCCCTCCGAGACCATGGACTACAGCCTTTCGCTTTTCACCTTTTTCAACTCCTCAAAAATCATGCAAAAAGTGACCTTGACCAGTATAAATGACCTTCATAAGACTAGTAAATTACCTTCATAGCTGGGTCCCAATTCGTGGGTCCCAATTCGTTATAATCGTGCACTTCATGACAAGTTCTTCAATTTTGGCATGGTGTGAGGGATGGTCATTATGGTATATAACCATATAAACACCAGTATGAAAATCAAACACTTGTCATTAAGTGCACGATCTTGTTGCTTTTGGACGAATTGGGACCAAGCTATCACCAGTATAAAGGACCTTCGAAATGGTGAAACACGACATACTATAGTAAGCCCTCCGAGACCATGGACTACAGCCTTTCGCTTTTCACCTTTTTCAACTCCTCAAAAATCATGCAAAAAGTGACCTTGACCAGTATAAATGACCTTCATAAGACTAGTAAATGACCTTCATAGCTGGGTCCCAATTCGTGGGTCCCAATTCGTTATAATCGTGCACTTCATGACAAGTTCTTCAATTTTGGCATGGTGTGAGGGATGGTCATTATGGTATATAACCATATAAACACCAGTATGAAAATCAAACACTTGTCATTAAGTGCACGATCTTGTTGCTTTTGGACGAATTGGGACCAAGCTATCACCAGTATAAAGGACCTTCGAAATGGTGAAACACGACATACTATAGTAAGCCCTCCGAGACCATGGACTACAGCCTTTCGCTTTTCACCTTTTTCAACTCCTCAAAAATCATGCAAAAAGTGACCTTGACCAGTATAAATGACCTTCATAAGACTAGTAAATTACCTTCATAGCTGGGTCCCAATTCGTGGGTCCCAATTCGTTATAATCGTGCACTTCATGACAAGTTCTTCAATTTTGGCATGGTGTTAGGGATGGTCATTATGGTATATAACCATATAACACCATACGAAAAATCAAACACTTGTCACCAAGTGCACGATCTTGTTGCTTTTGGACGAATTGGGACCAAGCTATCACCAGTATAAATGACCTTGACCAGAATAGATGACCTTCGAAATGGTGAAACACGACATACTATAGTAAGCCCTCCGAGACCATGGACTACAGCCTCACTTTTTTCAAATCCTCAAAAATCATGCAAAAAGTGGCACACTATTGTATGCCCTCCGAGACCATGGACTATAGCCTTTAGATTTTTCTTTCAAATCCTCCGAAATGGTGAAAAACTACATACTATAGTATGCCCTCCGAGGCAATGGACTATATAGCCTTTAGATTTTCAGTGATTTTCACCTTTCTTTCAAATCCTCAAGAATGATGAAGAATCGCGCACTAAAGCGCACCCCTCAATGACCTTGACCAGTAAAAATGACCTTCATAAGACTAGTAAATTACGTTCACCAGTTTAAATGACCTTGACCAGTATAAATTACCTTCATAAGACTAGTAAATGACCTTGCCCAGTATAGATGACCTTCCCTGGTCGACTCTCCTGCTGGTGTACTAGTAGATCTGAAACGTTGGCGGTAGGTCTCTTCGGTCACATTGTACTTGGCAAGGACAGCAGCTTTGATGTCGGAATAGAGGTGAGAACGCTGCTCGTCCATGCTGGCATAGGCCTCCAACGCTTTACCGGTGAGAAGGGTGACCACACGAGCAGCCCATTCGTCATGATTCCACCCCCATGTCCGGGCGATGCGCTCGAAGCGGATGAAGAAGCTTTCCACGTCTTCTCCTTCACTGAATTCTGGAATCCGGGCCCCGTCGTACCGGCGGATGGGCTGCTGCTCCGGTTGAGCATGTGTCGGCGTTGTCCATCGGCTGGGCTGCTGGTGTTGTTGAGCTGCAGTGGGCAGATCATAGGGACTCTGGTGACCAGCTGGGTCATCAGTCCCCCGTTCCTGTTTGGGTTTATGATAAACAACAAATTTCAGATCTCAAGCCCATCAAACAACTTTTTCTCATTTCTTTGTTGCTTATACATGAATTCTCTCATTTCATTCATAAATTGTTGCCCAAAAGGAAGGCCATCTTGTGAAGTAGGAGTACTTAAAGGGTAAGACCACTTTTTTAGAGGTTTGGGTTGTTTTCTTACCTTATTATGGTCAAACTAGTCCAGTCCAGGAGTTATTTCGCTCCATAGTGCAGTTTTACAGAAAATAGCGTTATAAAAATACCAGCCCATTGACTTACATTGTACACTGAAACAGCTCTCAAAATCACTCTTTTAGTTCGTAAACAAACACAAACAAAGTTGTTTCAGACAATATAGAGCAACACCAAACCTCATGTGGTTTTTTTTTTTCATAAAAATGTTAACTTCCTGTTGATTTTACTATATGAAGATCTGGATCCGGATCCATGGATCCAGTCCGGGTTTTCTTCTGAATAAAAATGGACAAATCAACAGGAAGTTAACATTTTTATGAAAAAAAAAAACCACATGAGGTTTGGTGTTGCTCTATATTGTCTGAAACAACTTTGTTTGTGTTTGTTTACGAACTAAAAGAGTGATTTTGAGAGCTGTTTCAGTGTACAATGTAAGTCAATGGGCTGGTATTTTTATAACGCTATTTTCTGTAAAACTGCACTATGGAGCGAAATAACTCCTGGACTGGACTAGTTTGACCATAATAAGGTAAGAAAACAACCCAAACCTCTAAAAAAGTGGTCTTACCCTTTAACTTAGTTGGAAGGTTTTTCTCAGGTGGCCCCTTTGGCTTTACTGAAGGACCTGGGTGTGGCACCAGCTGCTGGTCCGCCGCTAATTGGGATCCATCTGATGCCGTGGCCCCTCCCCCACTCGCCTCAACCACCAGCTCCTCCTCTAGCTCCTCCTCAGGCTCCTCAGGCTCTTCTGCCATCAGCCCTGGGTTTTTCCGGGTAGGTCTTAATTGTTTGCTACTGCGCCCTCGTCCAGCCATTTTAGGTTTTCTACTGACAATTCCTCCTGGGAGGCTTTACAATCCCACCACTGCCACCAATTGTTACCAAGTGGGATCGTAGATCGGCTGTTTGTCAGTAATAAAACCATAAAAATGACATAATGGACATGAGGCAGACTTGCAGGTGAAAGATAAGTTTAATTAATTCCAGGCCTGGACAACATAAGTGAAAAAGAAACCTCAAAGAACATAACAACTTAACAGAGAGGTACTGGAGTCAACCTCTCCCCATGGCAGCCCACCCTCTACTGAGCCATTTCCCCTTTATATAGACTCCTGACTCCACCCCTGGCTAAGCAGTCAGCAAATCACAACGCATTTAGCAGCACACAAGATGCTCCCCCTAAAGCAATCAATCAGAGCTCTCTTCAGGCAATCAAGGCAGCGTCCCAATTACAGCATCTGCATAGATAAACACAAGTAGGTTAGATTCACATGTCACAGCAGAATGTGCACCTTCTGTGGGACTGAGAATCAACTTGTTACAAATAAAATACAGAACAATACAATGAATGTGTATTGTTGAACAACATTACTCTGACAGAGGCTGCTCTGTCACACAGTGTAACAGTGTTAAATAGTTCTATATTGTGGCAGTAATGATTGCTATAGTGTGTGTTCAGTAAGTGTTAAATAACTATATTGTGACAGAATATTCCTGTCTCTCCAGCTCTTTAATCAAATGAAAAGGGCTTAAAAAATAATAATGTTCAAGTAGGTGACACATTTTCAGCCAATCAGGAGAAAGTAGCTATTTATGAGCTTAATGTTCCAGTTCTAATTTTGTTTGTTACATTACAATTCCACTTGTTTAATCTGCATCCTGACTGGGTTCCTGGTGCAATGATTACGGTCACACTATAGAGCTATTTAACACTGTTACTGAACACACACTATAGCAATGATTACTGTCACAATACAGAGCTATTTAACATTGTTACTGAACACACACTCTATAGCAATGATTACTGTCACAATACAGAGCTATTTAACACCGTTACTGAACACACTATAGCAATGATTACTGTCACAATACAGAGCAATTTAATTTAGGTAACCAAATGGACCCCAATAGTAGATCTTTACACTCTCAGCATTTGATTCACGGACCACCATTTGATGGCATTTAGCCTCTCAGACCCATTTGAGCCACTGACTGACTGACCACCATTGTGAGAGGCTCAAATGCTGAATAAATAATCGACTAGATGTGAAAAGAGTATTGGTACATTAGTACATTCTAATTGTGATGTTACTTAACTTATTCATGCTACTGACTTATAAAACTGTTTTCTATAGTCGAATGGTTAGAGTCGGTGCCTAGCAAAAGCAGGGCACGAGATCTCGCCCCAGTCGAGGTATAAATCTTTTTCACTTTTACCAACCAAACAAACAAACATCATACCCATTTGAGCCACTGACCACCATTGTGAGAGTCTATAAAATGTCATCATATGGATGGTCCGTTGCTCAAATGATGAATAAAAATTGACCTTTTGACCAGATGTATTTCGTTTGTTTGGTACTAAGGAAAAAGACTAATGCCTTGAACGGGACAAGAACCGCTGCCTGGTGTTTACAAAGCGGCGACTCTACCGACTCCACTACAGGAACACTGGTCAACAGTGGTGTAGAGACATAACATATATAAACAACATAGTAAGTAACAACAAAAACAGCGTAGTAACATTAATTGTTTACCTGCAGACGGTGAGCACGATGGGTGACGTGGCACTGATCAAACCCGCATTTTTATTTGAGGGGGGCGTCACTTCCTTCCGGTGTGAGGCTCCGCCCACGAGTTTTTCCCGCTTGTTTGTTGTAGTCATTTGTAGTCCTACTACGTTACATCCGGGTCCTAGTCCGCACCAGCTCCCGTCCGCTTCTTGTAAATACTAGCATTCTTTTTATGTGATAATGACGTTATTTTTCAAAAAGGAAGCCATTGATGGTTAAAATGGGTCTTAATGCTTCCAACCCGAGTAGAATTAATAATGTAACTGTGTCCATGACAAAGACAATATATGATGTGGCAGCGGTGGCCGAACGGATAGCGGCGCGGTCTAGATACCGGAAGGTTCCCAGTTCGAATCAGCCGTCCGACACGTTAAAAATTACCACCGCTGAAATGCCCTTGAACAAGGCATCAACCACTACGATGAAATGTGTTCTATGAGCAGGGCCTGGCTGGAAACAAGTTCTTGAGCTTAGCCCAGATACCCTGGGTAAATATAGATTTCATTTCATTTCATGTGGAAGCTTAAGTAAGACCCGGAAGTGGCTCTGGAAGAGCGGGTTACGTCACGGCGTAAATAGTCAATACAGACATTGATCCTCATCCTGGCAGCGTCCTCAGTGGTCTAGCGGTCTCGACCATAGATATCTATGGTCTCGACACCCGACTTTGAATCCGAACTTCATGGGTTCAAACCCCTCTGATGTTTTTTCAACAAACACGGATTACTTGTTTTGAGAGGTTACGGTTAGGGCTTTGACATGAACTAGTCCACGGACCACCATTTAATGGCATTTCTATCTCTGGGACCCCCAATTTATATTGTAAAATCAAGGTTAATTTTTTGAGAGTGTACAAATGGAACATTCTGGCGGATTCTAGTGCTGATGAACCACTACGGAGGTAATGACATTTCTCAACGCGCTGTGGCACTGTTCTGATTTTCCCTGCCAACTGACTTTTGTGTTTTTTCCTCTGCTGTTCTTCTTCATCACCTTTTAGTTCCTTTATCACAGCGAACAATCAAACCAAGCCAATGACTAGCTGACTATATATATCTCGCGTTTTTTGGCGTTTTATATTTTTGGACGACATTAAGACCTGGATTTATATTTATGCCCCAGTGTTTACTCCACATACATTCAATTAAGACCCGAGCAGCAGCAGGTAAAATATATTTTCTTCACCACAGAAACGCCACTAAAGACACGGTGTAAAGTAGTGTGTATAAATTGGCGGATTTTTTTAAAATTTATTTTGCATGTCATAGATCACTTTCTGACATTCCAAAGGAAACGTTTTAATTCTGTCTGTCTTGGTGATTTGGTGAATATAGTGGATTAGTTTTTAGATCAATCAGGGATTTGTTAATACTGTACTGGGCTGACTGTTACTGTACATGGGGCTGAAAGCTGCATAGCAACAGACGACTAATAATGACTCATAGGAGTCGTATCAGTGATCAGTGTTTACTATAGACCCTACCAATGTTTTATTTCATATGATTTTAAATGTATTTGACTGAGTTTAAAGGTCTGATTTGTTGAAAATAGCTGATCAACAATTGCTCGTAGATTGGCTAGTTTCAAATAGCCGATGACCCCAGTCTGAGACTCGCTGTGCTATTATTGTTACTATAGGTCAGTCAGTAAACACTGAAGTTGGTGCTTTCATGAAAGTAAGGATAGCTCTCAATCCATTGATTCACAATACCAGAATGCACTTTTAATTATATCACATGAAGCAGACAGCCCTGTGATTAAACCTTTAATTATATTACATGAAGCAGACAGCCCTGTGATTAAACCTTTAATTATATTACATGAAGCAGACAGCCCTGTGATTAAACCTTTAATTATAATACATGAAGCAGACAGCCCTGTGATTAAACCTTTAATTATAATACATGAAGCAGACAGCCCTGTGATTAAACCTTTAATTATAATGCATGAAGCAGACAGCCCTGTGATTAAACCTTTAATTATAATACATGAAGCAGACAGCCCTGTGATTAAACCTTTAATACATGAAGCAGACAGCCCTGTGATTAAACCTTCAGCATTACACTGCAACCACACTGTGGCTACCTTTTTATTCACAATGCAAAGTATATCAATGCAAATATATCATGGTGTACAGTAGTCTAGCTCTGGTCCATAGCTCTAATATATCATGGTGTAGTCTATCTCTGGTCCATAGCTCTAATATATCATGGTGTAGTCTAGCTCTGGTCCATAGCTCTAATATATCATGGTGTAGTCTAGCTCTGGTCCATAGCTCTAATATATCATGGTGTAGTCTAGCTCTGGTCCATAGCTCTAATATATCATGGTGTAGTCTAGCTCTGGTCCATAGCTCTAATATATCATGGTGTAGTCTAGCTCTGGTCCATAGCTCTAATATATCATGGTGTAGTCTAGCTCTGGTCCATAGCTCTAATATATCATGGTGTAGCCTAGCTCTGGTCCATAGCTCTAATGCCCATTAGAGCTATGGAGGTTGGGACAGCCACCTTCCAATAGAGCGTCGCAGTCCCGCCTCCTACCCTGGACCAGGAAATGAAACCCAATACATTATTCTCATAGACATTTCTTAGAGTATTTATTTAAAGACGGTTACGCCGCGGACAAAGCCAACTCGAGTCGTGACAACTCATGACAACACAAACAATATTTTGGACCAAACAAATAATTAGTAAGAAGAAAAAAACGGCAGGTTACAACACTTTTTTTGTTGTAACCACCAATGTATTTCCAATGGAGGTCACATGGTTTGACAACATTGTGTTGTGTGAGGGGGAGGGGCGTTTCGACTGCGCCCCTCCCCCTCACACAACACAATGTTGTGTCAAACCATGTGACCTCCATTACATTGGGCGGCCATGACACAACACAGCATTGATCCAACGAGCACGAGAATTGCATTACAGGTGTGAGCTCAGCCTAAGTGTGGGGAAAGGAAAGGAGCTAAGAAAGCTCAGAAGTGTAAAGGAAGAAAAAGTAGAAAAAACGTTCAGAGTGTGTTTCCACTTACTGTGTGCCAAAAGTGCAGGTTCACAAGCAAATGCAGAGTCAGACCGCTAGTCAGACTGTCTCTGAAACTGAGCTACCTATATAGGAGGTGGAGAGTTTTTCTTCAAAAGTGAAGGAGGAGCTAAGAGATCAAGTGGGCTGTTATTGATAGCTCAATTGATTGCAATTAGTCCTACTCTCTTTGTTCAGTTTAAGAAACACAGACAGAAGACAATTAAGACAAACAGATAGTACAAATAAAGCAAGAAAAAGTAGAAAAAACTTCAGAGTGTGTTTCCACTTACTGTGTGCCAAAAGTGCAGGTTCACAAGAGTCAGACCGCTAGTCTGACCAGTACTAGTCTTATAAATGACCTTCATAAGACTAGTAAATGACCTTCACCAGCATAGATGACCGTCACCAGTATAAATGACCTTCACCATATAAATGACCTTGACCAGTATAAATTACCTTGACCAGTATAAATGACCTTGACCAGTATAAATTACATTGACCTTGAAATCAGGCAGGCAGGCAGGACGAGACAGGCAAGCATGCAGGCAAGCAAGCAAGCAGGCCGAGGCAGGCATGCAGGTAGGCCGGCCGAGGCAGCCAAGGGTTAGGGTTAGTCAGCTCAGCCAGGCCTCTCTCGAGGCCTGGCTCTCTGTCTGCCTGGCCCGGTCTGCCCCGCCCTGCCTTGCAGCAACAGAACCAGCCGGCCTGGCAAGCCAGCCAGCTCAGAATGCGAGCTCAGCAAGCCAGCGCAGCGAAGATTTTTACAAGCCCAGACTCAGAAAAAAACAGTTTCAGGCCAGGACAGGACAGAAAGTTTGTGGCAGACCTTGGCAACCAGGAAGGGTCGCAGGAAAGCATTGGCAGCTGGCCCGGGCAGTCAAACCCTACCATTTGGCTTGGATGACTAATCAAAGGCACTGCACTGTTAGGGCTGAGAGCCTGGCTTGCTGCAAATGTGGGTCTGGTCTGGCTGACTGTTGGCTGTCAGGTAGGAGACCCTGGCTGTCTGCTGGGCATCCTGAGTCTGGGCTTGTAAAGATTTTCGCTGCGCTGGCTTGCTGAGCTCGCATTCTGAGCTGGCTGGCTTGCCAGGCCGGCTGGTTCTGTTGCTGCAAAGCAGGGCGGGGCAGACCGGGCCAGGCAGACAGAGAGCCAGGCCTCGAGAGGCCTGGCTGAGCTGACTAACCCTAACCCTTGGCTGCAATGGCTGAAGTGCGCTGGCTTGGCAGCCCGACTTTCTACACTGGCTGACTGGCGGGGCTGGCTGGCTGCGTTGGCTGACTGAGCGGGCTTGCTGGCTAGAGCCTTCCAACGGTGTCTACCTTGATCTCCGTCCTAAGAAAGAAAGAAAAAGAAACGCACATAAATTCAGAACGACTTAAACCCTCTATATTTAATAAAACAATTCTGGACAGGAATCCTGTATTGCAGGGGTGCCCAAAAGGTACATCATGATCTACCAGTAGATCACAAAGGCTGTGCAGGTAGACCACATGGCATGCCCCTGTATATAATCTATCACTTGAATTAAGGTGACTTGATTGATTGACATAAAAAAGGCCTGTCAGCTCAAATGTTGCACACAAACATCAGTAGCTTTACAAAGTTATTGTGACAGTAATAATTGCTATAGTGTGTGTTCAGTAACAGTGTTAAATAGTTCTATATTGTGCAGTAACGATTGCTATAGAGTGTTCAGTAACAGTGTTAAATAGTTCTATATTGTGACAGTAATCATTGCTATAGAGTGTGTTCAGTAACAGTGTTAAATAGCTCTATATTGTGACAGTAATCATTGCTATAGAGTGTGTTCAGTAACAGTGTTAAATAGTTCTATATTGTGACAGTAATCATTACTTGCGCAAGCAGAGCGTGCAAGTCATGTTTTTGGCCAGGTGCGATGTTTGGGGCCAGCACACGTTATGACGTCATATGCTGGCCCCAAGCCGACCGCACAGGTGTGTTTGTCATGCTACGAAGCATATGTCCCATGACGTGATGAAGATATGTACAAATGTCCCTTAGAATGTACGTGATATGATGTCATACGGACATACGGAAGCTGACCGTGCAGGTATGTTTTCCGTGAATCGTGATTTAGATTATGTACCAATGCCAGGGTATAATTGGTTGACGATGATGATACGTTTCAGTGTCAATTGACCCAGCCGATCACATTATACCACCAACCACAAGTAGGCCATTTATGGCCTACTTGTGTGCAACAAGCAAGTAGGCACTCGACAGAGTGCAGTTCTAGTTGCTATAGAGTGTGTTCAGTAACAGTGTTAAATAGCTCTATATTGTGACAGTAATCATTGCTATAGAGTGTGTTCAGTAACAGTGTTAAATAGCTCTATATTGTGCAGTAATCATCGCTATATAGTGTGTTCAGTAACAGGTATATTCCTGTCTCTCCAGCTCTTTAATAAATAGAAAATGGTTTTAAAAAAAGACATTTCAGGTAGGTGACAAATGTTCAGCCAATCAGGAGAAAGTAGCCATTTATGAGCTTAATGTTCCAGTTCTAATTGTGTCTGTTACATTACAATTCAACTTGTTTAATCTGTATCCTGATTGGATAAAATTGCTATTCCAGTTTCAGAAAATGCTTTTTCTGTTCAACAAAAAGCTGGAGACCGGGAGACCTCTGTTACTGAACAAACACTATAGCAATGATTACTGTCACACTATAGAGCTATTTAACACTGTTACTGAACACACACTATAGCAATGATTACTAACCAATGATTACTAACCATAGATCTTTACACTCTCAATAGTTTAATTGTTATTAAGCATCTGCTTAATTTCCAAAAAACTACACAATTAGAGAATGTAGAAGATTGCTACTTTTGATCCTTTGTTTGTATGATGATATTTATATATTACTGTAGTGGAATCGTTAGTGACTGTGCTTTGTTAACATGAGTGCCCGGGATTGATTCCCGCCAATTTTAAAGAATGTTTGTTTCTTCCCGCCAATTTCACAGAATGTTTGTCATTTTACCAATCAAACAAACAATACTCTTTTCACCTCTAGTCGATTATGTATTCAGCATTTGAGCCACGGACCACCATTTCAGGCCATTTAGCCTCTCAGACCCATTTGAGCCACCGACCACCATTGTGAGAGTCTATGGTCCTCATTCACAAAGGAGAAATACGCCATAGTGTAACGGAAGCGTAAAGGTCATGCGTATAGATAGCGGAAAATCCGTCCGATCACGCTACGGTTAAGTCCCGTGTGATTCAGGGAAGCAGGTGTAATCACTTCATTTGTGCGTATCGCCGAGTGTATGCTTTCCGCATTTTTTCCAAGTGATTCGCCTGGTGTCGCCTGGTTTGATGGAACATCCACGACCATATAAGGCAACAGGAAATATCGAAATACGTCATCATAGACTGCACAGAGGATTCCCAAGTTTTAAATTATATACAACAGCCGCGATGAGCTTGTAGAGCAGTTAATTTTGACAGGCGGGTCTCTGCACGGACAGATCTTCAAGCAAACAGCGCGAGTTATATGTATATAATTATAAACGAAGCTTGCCAACTTGGCACGCATTGCTTCACTCCTTGTTAAATGTTAGAACGTTAATAACTGATGTTACAGTTACTTTCACATAATGAGAAAGAAGTTAATTTGTACTGTTCACCACACGACCAAATGCTATATTAAAACTCGGCAATGATAAAAGGCCCGTCTTCTGCGGTGATTGATTCCCTGCCCTGCACTGTCGGATTTGGAAAGCAAATATATGGACATGCATGGACACAGGACATATTCTCTTTTTTTCTTGTGGGATTTGGACTTAAGGCTATATTTCATCCGATCCAACTACGTTGTGTGTTTCCTCAGCTGCATGCAACCATAGATATATATAAACTCTAGATAGCTCACCCGCCCTGTTGGCCAATGGAGAGTGACGTCGTTACGTGGCGGCCATCTTACCTCGGGACACATAACATTGTGTCTATGGGGCATGTACTCTTAAATGACCATAACTTGCTCAATTTTCAACCGATTTTCAAACGGGTTGGTTTGTTATAAACGTCAGAGAAGTCCGCATACTTATATGCTTTTATACGACGTTCATATAAAAAAATAAATTAAGCAGATAAGTGTCCTGAATCATAGCCACGTTGACAACGTTTGTAATAAACCAACCCGTTTGTAAATCCGTCAAGATGTGAGCGAGTTATGACTGTTTCTGTTTGAGCTGCCATTGAACATACTGTACTGTAGCCCCGAAGTAAGATGGCTGCCGGGTGAACGACGTCAGAAACTCCGCCTTGAGCCATCTAGTGTTTATATATATCTATGCATGCAACCCCCACCTGTACCCCACTCTGCGTATTACGGTGGACGCTTTGTTCTAGGTCCGTTAAAGCTGTTATGTTCGATGTACAATGACCACAGTGACACATCAGACGACACATTAGCTTTGGTTGAGTAACCTTTTAGTATTTTAGCAGCTGTAGATAGTGCACATGAAATACATACAAACAATGGTACATTAGCCGGCAAACAATAACCCCCAAAATAAAAATAGAAAATGAAATGTCTTAAGTGAAGTCGTCACTTTTTAGAGCTCTGTACTCTGTCAGTATTGGGTCCAAAGTCAAGTGTTTGTAATAATCACTCGATTAGTCAGTCAATAGTTCGTTGGAATCAGACTGAACAGGTCTGACTCTGATCCAGAGTTCCACACAGACCGGGTCTATGTGATCAATTCAGTTCGTTGGAGTGCACTCTTAATTCACACGTTCGCAGTCAGCACCAGTCGGGTGACTGGCACAATCCTACCATCAACAGACCGTCCGTCTGCTGTCTGAGAACGTGGTTGATGCAGATCTGGTCCTGGAATCATCAAACTGGGTAGCTCGCCATCAACTGGATCTCCAGGGTTACTGGGTCTCCAGGGATACTGGTTTCCAGGAATACTGGTCTCCAGGGATCTTCAACCTCATCAAAAAACCTGACCTGTATTTGAAACAGGTCTTTTAGTTCTATAATCTAACTCTATATGAATTAAATCCCTTCAAGTATCTCTATTTTATTGTCATCATGTTCTTTTCTTGTTGTACAACCTTTTTAATCTCAATATCAACTGAGTATTGCGGAATGCAAATACTCAGTTTTTAACTCTAAACCCAAATACCATATGAAATGAACTTTTAGAATTATATCTTCACATATGCTTGGCATATTTTTAACCAATAACTGGTTGAATACAAAATAAAAGTATTAAACTGCTTCAGTTTAACCATTATATCAACATACAAAAATATCAAATACCTCTTATTAAATCATGAACTCCAAATTACATTTTAGTGCAAAATAAAATACATCATAATGCTTTTCTGTCATAATACATCACCCAAAGGCACTAATTAACTCTCATTGTGTTTAACACATACTGACAATGTTGATAGAATACCTCATGTAATTTACTATTTATGACAAAAAATGTGGAATGCACCTTTAAAATGCATTTGCACCATAAAGAGTAATTGTAACATTTCCCATCTGAAAGTGCATCTTATAACTCAAATCCCGTTTTTGTGCAGTTAGTACAATAACAGTAAAATAATATATTTCCCACAACACTAGTAAGTTACAGCAACAACATTTCAACAGTCACATATGTCTCACCGAATCACATCCAATGTTCCAGTACTGAGCGACGTCAGGACTCAACTCTCACAACAGGGGTTTGCCTGTATAAACAGGGTGCTAGCTGTTAGCATTATGTATGAAAGACGTTAGCATTAGCTAGTTAGCAAAACATGTCATTGAGTTGATTTGTTTATCTCACCGAGTGGGTTAACGTTTGGTTCACACACCAAACGGCTGCAGGATTCTCCCCTGGCAAGACTAACATACAGCACCACACTGTAGCCACAGCTGGTGTATCTGTTCTGTTATTTATATACTTTTTTATGACTTAATCTTTCTCAGTTTATTCACCGCGCTGCTGCTGAACACTCGCGCCAACGTGAAAGAGGAAGTGTAGACGTGGTGACGTCACTTTCAGCTACGCTGTTGGGATGCTTTCAAGTGTGTGCTTGTAAAAAGCAGTGCTGCCCTCTAGTGTTGCTTCCAAGTATACCTCATGAACAACTAAACCATTGTGTAATATTAGTTTGAGGTAGGTTATTTTGTACATGTTTTTAAATAAAACAATACCTTATAATGACATTCAATACAAATAAAATAATGTCCTGGTTAACCTTGTTAACTCTTTTAGCTTGTAAGCTATAAGGGTTTTCCACCTGGGTTACATGCAGGTAAGAGTTGGCGTCCGCATGTGATCAATATACATATTATAAATTAATACCACGACGCAAATGGAGGCAGATAGGTGCTTGCAGCAAAGGCATTTAGGCCTACGTGAAACTTTAATTGGCTGAGTCTCTGTCAACATGCTGATCAGCGAGTTACAGTGGTAATAATAATCATCATCAACAGCCTTTCTTGTCTGTCTGTCCGTCATGTTTGTGAACAAGCGCGAGTGGAGGTGAGCTGGCTTAAAACTATGATATGACTGGCCGACTTTCAAACACGCTGATGCCATTCATTCAAATAGGCTAATGTGGTCTTCTATTTTTTATATAGGGCTAATTCCCCCCCCCCCCACCCTCCCCACACACCGACAGTCAGACTGACTCAAAGGAGCTCCATAACGAAACAATTTAAATAGGCCTATACTGCAGACATTACTACACTTTGGATTCGTACAGTGCAGAATGTGTATGTTCTTATTATAATTGTGAGTTTGTTTTTTAACATGCAGCGCGGGAGCCGATCTACAAGCTCACAACGCGTTGTAGGCCTACTGCGAGTAGAAGGCTGCCGAGTGAGCAGCCCCAATCGCGCATGCTAGAAATATCCGGTGTCGGGCTCGGGGGCAGTTTCTGACTATAGGCTAACTTGCCTCTAGAATGCATGCATATAGGCATATAAGTGATACTTGGCTTTTATATAATTTTCTTATGTGCTGACCAATGGGACAGACACATGTGCCTACATATTTTATCTGAGGTTTGGGGACTTTTAATTGATTCAGCATGAAGACTAAAGCCTTCTTAATAAATCTACGCAAGCCGTACACGACCATGAGAGCTGGCGCAGCTTTTAGCGGAATTTCCGAACAAACAACGTCAGCGTCAAGTTCACGTTCAAGTTCATGAATTCCCACGTAATGTGGGAATCCACGTAAATGCCTGTCCGCTCACGCCCCGCTCACGTAACGTCACTTTATGAGCGTAAACGCCGTTGTGAATGAGGACCTATAAATGTAAAATGGTGGTCCATGGCTCAAATACTGAATGAATAATGGACCTCGACTAGATGCAAAAACAATTGTGTTCGTTTGTTTGGTAAGAAGGAAACACAATCTCAGTCCTCGACGGGGACTTGAACCCGGGCCCTGATGCTTCACCGACAGTACCCACTCTGCTACTGGATTACAGAATAGTAGTATCATCATTTATATAAACATCATAATTACTTCATAAGTGATATGTTTGAACAAAAACAACAGCAACGTTAAGTATTAAATAACATTTCATTATTTACCTGCTGCCTCCAGACGACGATGTGTGACCCTTTTATATACTCTATGTGTGTGACGTGGCACTTCCAAACAAACACTGGGCGTCACTTTCTTCCGGTGTGAGGCCACGCCCGCGAGTTTTTTCCCGCGAGTTTCTTGTAGTCATATTGTAGTCCTCCTACGTTACATCCGGGCCCCATCCGCTTCTCATTGTAAATACGAAATAGCTACATATGAACGCGTGAATCTTTTATTTTTTTTACAATAACGTTATTTTTCAGAAAGGAAGCCATTGAGGTCTTAATGGGTCTTAATGCTTCCAACTCAAGTAGAATTATTAATGTAACTGTAAAGTGTCAACGACAAAGACAATATATGACGTGAAAGTTTCCTTGAGCAGAACCCGGAAGTGGCTGACGTCACGGCTTAAATAGACAATACAGGCAGCCATCTCCAACCTGCTAACATCCTCAGTGGTCTAGTGGGCTAGTCATCTGTCTTGAGTCCCAACATCATAACTTTGCCAGTTCAAGCCCCGTTGGTAATTTTCAAACAACACGGACTACTTGTTTTTGTCAGGTTATGTTTAGGGCTAGTTTGACATGCATTAGGCTACGGACCCCCATTTAGTGGCATTTCTATCTCTGGGACCCCCAGCAACCGACAGGAAGGTACTGCAGGGGGTCCCCGGACCCCAGCAACCGACAGGTAGGTATAGGGGGTCCCCGGACCCCAGCAACCGACAGGTAGGTACTGTAGGGGGTCCCCGGACCCCAGCAACCGACAGGTAGGTACTGCAGGGGGTCCCCGGACCCCAGCAACCGACAGGTAGGTACTGCAGGGGGTCCCCAGACCCCCCAGTCTGAGACCCACTTAGCTCTGGTCCATAGCTCATTAGCGCTAATGGGTTGCATTTAGACATTAGAGCTATGGACCAGAGCTAAGACTCACTGTGCTATTGTAGGCTATAGCCTCGCGTTGCGATACTAATATACCAAATCCGCCTCGGGGCATATGCCTATGCCTATTGTTATTAGCCTCGGTTACGATACTAATATACCAAATCCGCCTCGGGGCATATGCATATGCAATAGGGGCGGGTTTAGTGTGGCTGCGCCGCAGCGCCAGGCTATATTGTTAGGTCAGTCCGTAATAAACACTGAAGTTGGTGCTTTGCATGAAAGTAAGAATAGCACTCAATCCATTGATTCACAATACACTTTTAATTATATTACATGAAGCAGACAGCCCTGTGATTAAACCTTTAGCATTACACTGCAACCACACTGTGGTTAATAATACGTTTTTATTCACAATGGAATGTTATTGTACTCCTAATATATCATGGAGGTGTAGTCAGCACAGTAGATTCATATTTCAATCGATCTGGGACGTTAAAATTGTGCAAAACTCTGTTAAATTAATTGCCTCTTCTGCTACATTAAACATTACTTTACATACCTGTTAGACTCCTATAGAGCATGTTGACATGGATAGCTTGGTTAGTAGTATCTCTGTTATAGTTAATGCAGTTTGATTGATAAAATGAATAGCCTATTTTATTAGACAAAAATGTAGTACTGCCAAAACAAAATATTTCACATGCAAGTAAAGGCATGGTGTTGCAAAGCAAAAAAGCCCTGGTAGTAATAAGTACTATCCAAGCTTCTGGATATAGGGTTGGAAGCCCTACAGCGCTGTGACCTGCTGACTGCCTCACCTTAGTCCTGGTTGGAAGCCCTACAGCGCTGTGACCTGCTGACTGCCTCACCGTAGTCCTGTTGAAGCCCTACAGCGCTGTGACCTGCTGACTGCCTCACCTTAGTCCTGGTTGGAAGCCCTACAGCGCTGTGACCTGCTGACTGCCTCACCTTAGTCCTGGTTGGAAGCCCTACAGCGCTGTGACCTGCTGACTGCCTCACCTTAGTCCTGGTTGGAAGCCCTACAGCGCTGTGACCTGCTGACTGCCTCACCTTAGTCCTGTTGAAGCCCTACAGCGCTGTGACCTGCTGACTGCCTCACCTTAGTCCTGGTTGGAAGCCCTACAGCGCTGTGACCTGCTGACTGCCTCACCTTAGTCCTGGTTGGAAGCCCTACAGCGCTGTGACCTGCTGACTGCCTCACCTTAGTCCTGGTTGGAAGCCCTACAGCGCTGTGACCTGCTGACTGCCTCACCTTAGTCCTGGTTGGAAGCCCTACAGCGCTGTGACCTGCTGACTGCCTCACCTTAGTCCTGTTGAAGCCCTACAGCGCTGTGACCTGCTGACTGCCTCACCTTAGCCCTGGTTGGAAGCCCTACAGCGCTGTGACCTGCTGACTGACTCACCTTAGTCCTGGTTGGAAGCCCTACAGTGCTGTGACCTGCTGACTGCCTCACCTTAGTCCTAGTTGTATGTTTACATTGATTGATTGATTGATTGATTGAAGAATTTATTAACAGTTTGCAGAATTACAGTACATTTCAAGCACAAACTCAATACAAAGGCTGTTAACTGTGAGTGGACGACCCAATTAAGCATTACACTTGTTTCCAATAGGGTCCACCATGTTCAAATCATCAAAACATTTAGAGACGTACAAATAGACACTTCTATAGACAGAACAGGAATTCATAAAGGAGGTAAAAAGGGAAAAGAAACATATACAGTGAGGGAAAAAAAGGGGTGGGCGGTGGGGGGGATTCACGTTCAGCTCCGTTAATTGGTTTGTTTTCCTTGGAGGAGCTGCGTTGGGTCCCCAAGTCGGCTCCGTGGCCGTACCTTGAGTTGGCTGTGTGGCCGTGACCGTCTCTTGTGTTGTTCTTGTGTTGGGTCCCCAAGTCGGCTCCGTGGCCGTACCTTGAGTTGGCTGTGTGGCCGTGACCGTCTCTTGTGTTGTCCTTGCGTTGGGTCCCCAAGTCGGCTCAGTGGCCATACCTTGAGTTGGCTGTGTGGCCATATTGAATTTCATTCAATATGAAATGCACTATTTCACCTGAGTGTACAGACGCTGTGTTCAGATTACCACACCTGAAACCCACTTTTAATATATTGTCTATCATAAAGTAGGCTAATAATTTGTGTGAAAATGTTAATTGTCATATCAATATTTACAGCACCCAGACAGCTCTGTAATTACATTGATTGATTGATTGATTGATTGATTGATAAATATTTATTAACAGTGCAGAATTACAGTATATTTCAAGCACAACTCAATACAAAAACTGTTAACTGTGAGTGGACGACACCATAAAGCATTACACTTGTTTACAAGAGAATCCACCTTGTTCAATTCATCAAAACATTTAGAGACGTACAAATAGACACTTCTATAAAGCCAAAGAACAGAACAGGAATTCATCATAAAGGAGGTAAAAAGGGAAAAGAAACATATACAGTGAGGGGGAAAAGGGGTGGGTGGGGGATTCCGATTTCACGGGGACCAGTTTCGGTTTTGAAGGAGTCAAGGGATTTGCATGTCTTAATGACATTTTGGTGTACACCCTTTACACACACAAAAAAAGAGTAGCAAATTATAACATAACAGCTCATCCTTTTCTTGTTTGTCTAACTAACTAAACCCCCTCCTGTTTTCTACTTTATTGGAATAGCCAGCATTTAAAACAATCTGTTTCCCTCCCTTCTATTTGGGAGACACTTTGATCTAATGCAGTGTTTTCCAAACTGTGGGTCTCACTCAACAGTAAAACAGTAAACAAACCAACATACTCCTACAGTTTAAGTCATGACTGTACTTTTCAAGTATAGCTGCAAGCGGGAACTGTCTTTTTAAATGTATTTGATACTTTATTTAGTAGTTGTTTAACCCATTTAGACCTGAGGACAATTCTACAAATGTCTTCTAAATCATGACAATTTTCTGAAAAACCTATATTTTTATGTCAGTGGTGCTCAACCTTTTTCATGTAAAAAATGCCATACTATAGTAAAATTGTATCTGTTTTGCACAAATAAATGTCACAACCACCACTGTGAGAAACCGTATACAACTCCAGTAGGCCAAGAAAGAAGCTTCACATCTGGATTTGTTTAATTTGTTTTAAAACATTCTCATATGATCAACAATATTGTTCAAATCAATACATTGACAGACAATACACTTTAGACCTTTCCATCATCCTGCCATAGCCTAAGATTTAGACCCTCGTGGATGTATTTATCCATTCTGACATTTTCAATCGACGAGAGTCTAGTCATATTCCCACCTCGGTAGACTCGATGCGAATGGGCAGAAGTTGGGATTCTTGCATATTTAATTTGCTGCGGTTTGCCTTCACACTGCGCTGTATAACCGCAGCAATTGGAAACGCAGCAGGGACCTTAATTATCAATGTGTTCAATTCATAAACTACACAGTGAAATATATATGTGTTAAAAATATACTTTGAGTGATAGTTAGGACTTTAGGACGTAAAGTGATGGTAACGTGGTTGCAGTGTGTATCGTCGGGGACTGGACGTGTGTGTGCGTGCGCAATAACGGATGTCTTCTACAACTTTACTAACTTGTTTTAAACATTTATAAAGTAGCGGCTAGCCTACTAAAGACATACATTAAATAAACCTGGTAGGTTAACAGGAGTAACCTACTGTCTACATAAACACACACACCACTTTTATCTGCGTGCGTGCGTGTGTAAAAATCCAGATGTGAAGCTTCTTCCTTGGCCTATAGGGGGTTGTACGGTAAACCCTCCCGCACACTCAGATCAGCCGACGCAGGGAAGCTGGAGCCTGGAAGTACCCTCACTAAAACGCCAGGACAACGCTCCACACGTCCCAAACTCTTCTCCCTTCTGGCTCCAGAACTATGGAATGAACTTCCCATTACAGTCAGAACTACAGACTCACTCCCAATCTAAACTATGGAATGAACTTCCCATTGCAGTCAGAACTACAGACTCACTCCCAGTCCAATCTAAACTATGGAATGAACTTCCCATTAAAGTCAGAACTACAGACTCACTCCCAGTCCAATCTAAAGTATGGAATGAACTTCCCATTACAGTCATAACTACAGACTCACTCCCAATCTAAACTATGGAATGAACTTCCCATAATTTCAGTCAGAACTACAGACTCACTCCCAATCTTCCGCCGTAGTTTGAAATCCCACCTGTTCAGACTCCATCATGGCCCCAGCACTTGCCCTACCCCCTTAGATAGCACTTTATGTAGACTTAGATAGCATTTTATACAGACTTATAGCATGTTACGTAGACAGCACTAGAATTGCAGGCAGGGCGAGGCAGACACGCAGGCAGCTGAGGCACGAGGCAAGCAGTCAGGCACGCACGACACAAGCACGCAGGCAAGAACGCAGGCAGGCATTATGGTCCCAAAGTGGGGTTCAGGGACCCTCAGGGGTCCTTGAGGGAGTTCCAGGGGGTCCCCAGCTAAATGATAGTTTGGAATTCCCTTATGGGTCTGTAACTCAGAGTGTAGCCTACAAATGCAACCATTTGTACAAATGGAACCAAATGGAACAGGTCCATTTGGTTCCATTTGTACACTCTCAGAGTTAAATTAATACTATGTATTGGGGTCCCAGAGATAGAAATGCCATTAAATAGGGGGCCGTAGCCTAATTCAGGTCAAACCGGGGGCCCTAGAGCCGTAAAAATCTTCTCTTATGGGGGTCCTTGGCATGTATTTTCAAATGGGGGGTCCGCAGGCTAATGAGTATTGTTTTGGGGGTCTTTGACATGAAAAAGTTTGGGAACCACTGATCTATAGGGCCAACCACCACACTTCCACTAAACTACATTATTTCGTTAGACATTGAGGGAAATTAAGATTCTCCGATTTCTTTTTACAAAAACGCAGATTATCAACTAACCGGTTAATCAATCGCTAAGGTTATCAAAACGTATCAATTCTCAATTAATTACTTAATTGATAATTCCAATCCCTACATGTAGTTTAAAAGCCTACCGTGGAGATGATTGGTGGTCTTGCAGCAATAGAGGGTATGCGCTATGCGCATGACATCATCATCATACCCAGAAGTTATGTGGGAACGCCCACTGAGTGGCAAAAAAATACTTTCTGGCCCTGACAGCCGATACATCCCAACAGAAAAGTTCTGTCTGATTGCATTAAACAATGTTAAATGACGTTAAACTCACTTTGCCACTCACGGTGCCACTCACTTTATGCATGCGCCTACCCAAGATGAAAAACACTATGATTGTTTTAGAAACAAGTGTTCTGAAATTGCAGGGCAATACTTGACCTAATTACTATGATTGTTGAACATAAAGTATAGCCTAATCATCTCTCTGAGATGATTAGGCTTCATGAACCCTATACAGCATCCATATTCTGGGTATATGTCATGAGAAAAGCATGCAGGGGGCTGACACCTGGGGTCAGGGCCGGATTTACCATTGGGCTAGGAGGGTGGGCTGCAGCTATAGTATGTCGTTTTTCACGATTTTCATCGTTTTCATAGGTAGACATACTTAGACATAGACAATTGCAGTCGTTGGAGGTTGACTTAATCCTCTTTACCCTGTCGAGGGGCATAGGGCGTCCACCAGAGCTCTCCATCTCACTCTCTTCTGGGCCTGCGCTTTTGCTTCCTGCCAGCTTATTCCAATGTAACAATCTAACCCCGCAGTGCAAAGGCAAAACCTATATTTCGTTAAGTATTTTTTTTATTTGAATCCATTGCAAGTGTACACAACTGTTCCCCATTTATGCAGGAGGTATACAACAGAGTTGAGCAATATTGTAAGCATAATAGTAGCCTACATGGTACTGTATCACTATTGGAGGTCTAAGCAGGGTTAAGCAGAGGATTAATACTAGAATTAGACCCACCTATGGAAATATATCCACAATGATGCACGCAAAGGCGCACGCATGAAAACACACAAAACTTAAGTTTTAATCAATATAAATGTATGTATTCAGTTTATTTCGCCATAAAATCTTAGCCATCCATTAACAGTCTTAACCACAGCATCCTCATTGTGGGGAAGGCTTTCGCAGAAAATAGCAGATCGACAGGCTCACAACGTGTGGCGCTGGGACGCGCTGTGAGCTTGTCGGCTATTTTCCGGTCTGGGGTTAAAGATGGAGTGCCGTGATTTTTTCCCCTAAATACAAAGGTAAGACATCATTGCACATAACAACCACAGCAAGGGGTCTATTGAAGTACTGTCACCTCATAAACACATGAAAAACTGGAAAAAAATACAAAAATCGCCGGAAGTCCATCTTTAAGGGTCTCCTTACTGTTGAGGGAGTGCGTTGTACACTGTGGTTGTGTGAGTGGTGTTGAGGACGGTCTGTCGGCGGTTCTTCATTTCGCGGGCCATCTGACACGCGGAAACCCAGGGGCAGCAAGTGACAATGCAGCAGTCATTACACATGTCACCCTGCATGAGGAGACAGCCACAGAGAAATCACCATTTCCACTTTGTCATCATGTGTGCTCGTCAGTTGAGCACAGATGGTCTCACAGCTAAATGCACTGTATAAATAAAACTCTGAAAATGTAAAATAAATTGTAATTTTCATGGGCTCATTTGACATTTTCCGAGTTAAATGAGCATTCCGTATTTGACTGTGCACTTACAGTATGAATAGCTATAACGCTAAATGTGACAAATATTAACCAATGAAATCGGGACTGAGTTAGAAAAGACACTAAATAACAGCAAACAAACACCTTGATATGAAGTTATGAACAACAAAACCACAAGCGACAACATGGGTTTATTTTGAAAGTGACACGTCAAGGTTTCATCTTCATGGAAGAAACCCTTAATACAAAGGGAAGCCATCATTGCACATAACAACCACACCAAGCGGTCTAATGAGGTTCTGTCACCTCATAAAACACATAAAAAACTGGAAAAAGATATATATTTTTAAATCACGGCACTCCATCTTTAAGAAGGACAGTTCTTCAGGCACAGGTCTCTAAAGTGCTATAAACCTTCGCTGTGTGACATTTACCTGTATGCGGTACCTCTCTCTCAAAGCCGTTCTCATGGCGAAGGAAGTAGCAGGGATCAGGCCTCCCAATAGCATGTCAACCAAAGGCATGCACAGACATTCTCCAAAATCGGAGTGATTCTGACAAGCCAAAATCGCCGGGCACCAGAAACCAAGGCAGCCTGTCAGGGATGCAGACAGATCATGAAAATTATTGTCAATGTCGGGTGGGAAACCTTGTATGTCCACACCAAAACCGTTACTTTTCAGGAAATCAAAAAAAAAAGAACCTGCATGTGTTCAAATAATATATTTATGATTTATTCACAAGCTCTTGTTGATATTACTTTGGGCATATCATTTTAGGCAAATATTTTAAAACAATCTTCAGAAATGTTCAGAAATACCCAAAAACTTGCCGAATGCCCACAGCGCATCACTGCGTGACACTGTCATATGACAATAATATACAATAATAATCATAATAATAATCATAATAATGCGTATTATTTATATAGCACTTTACATTCTTTCGAATCTCAGAGTGCTTACAGGGTAAAAAGCATGGCAAGAAATAAAAAGTAAAAACAACATGCAACAATCAATTTCGTGGTACCCAGGTATAGGTTTTTAGTCCATTTTTAAAAGCATTCAGTAGACTGTGGCACTCTCAAGTGCAGTATTTGTTAAAATTTTGTTTTTATGTGGACACGCCCACCAGTTAATTAAGTATGCCTGGTTTGCCTGGTGGGTGGTGATGGGTGTGGTAATCCACCTGAACTGAAGCTGCACCCACAGCTGTTGTTGTATGATAAAGGGGGAGGGGTTAGGGGAGGGGATGATATTGCGATGTCACTATATCACTTTTTTTATATAGCGCATTAATTGCGACCATAGGTTGCAGTTTACTATGATCGGTCGGTTGGTTGGTCACGCCACCATATATGGTCATGCCTCGTGACATCACGCCTCCATACATTGGTCACGCCTCGTGACATCACGCCTCGTGACACGTCACGCCACCAGATTTGGCCGTCTCCATATATGAAGATCACGACCCTGACCTCATCAAACCCTGGATAGCAATACTGTACATAGAGAAGACTGGATCATCACCTAGATGGAACCGGCCAGCAACTCTACATCTGACCTCAAACCCTAAGATCTCCATATATGGAGCTGACCTGTTCTGAGATTCCATATGTTGATCCTTTCCCAACCCTTGATTGATTGATTGATTGAAAATTTTATTAACAGTTTGCAGAATTACAGTACATTTCAAGCACAAACTCAATACAAAGGCTGTTAACTGTGAGTGGACGACCCAATTAAGCATTACACTTGTTTACAACAGGGTCCACCATGTTCAATTCATCAAAACATTTAGAGACGTACAAATAGACACTTCTATATAGACAAAGAACAGTACAGGAATTCATCATAATGGAGGTAAAAAGGGAAAAGAAACATATACAGTGAGGGGAAAAAGGGGGGGGGGCGGTGGGGGGGGATTCAGATTTTACGGGGGCCAGTTTCGAATTGCAGCCATCCGTAGGTGCCCTTTGAGAGCGGTTTTGAAGGAGTCAAGGGATTCGCATGTCTTAATGACTGTTGGTAGGGCGTTCCACATTTTGGTGGCATAGGAGCGAAAAGAATTTAGTCCCTTGTTTGTGCCGAATCTGGGTTGAACATGATTCGTTGCACTCCCTCTGGTGTTGTGGGTGTGGACTTCGTTAACATTAAGGAAGTATCTACACAGGTACATGGGTATCTTGGTGGAGTATCGAATCTTGTGGACCAGACCCATTGCAAGATGCTGTACTCTGTCGCCGACCCTAAGCCATGCCAGTCTGTCAAAGTGGGCAGGGGTGAGGTGGGTTCGGGGGGTGAGGCCAAGTAGGAGCCTGACCAGTTTGTTTTGGGAGGTCTGGAGCCTAGTTTTAAGGGCCTTTGAGGTGCTGTGGTACCAGGAGGTGCATGCATAGTCAAAGAAGCCTTGTACAAGGGCTCCTGTTAAGGTCTTCAAGGTGTTTTTGTCGACCAGTGAGGAGATCCTGTAAAGGAATCTTGTTCTTTGGTTGACTTTTTTGATTACGTTGGTGGCCATTTTATCACCGGAAAGATTAGCCTCCAGGATGGAACCTAGGTAGGTAATTTCATCTTTACGTGTGATAACATTGTCACCCACTCTAACCAAGAAGCCATTTGCCTTGCTGAGAGACCCGTCCTTCCTCTTCGATGTCTCCCTTTTGACTGATACCTGTCCCCAAAGTTATTAGTGGAACCGCGAGTTCTCAACAGGCCCGAAAATTAAGGCCCAGCCCTACCTGGGCCCTCATCAACCCTGTACACTCAAGACACTTAGATCTCCATATATGGAGCTGACCTGTTCTGACATTCCATATGTTGATCTGACTTCATCAAACCCTGTACACTCAAGACACACTCCATATATGGCCAGTACAGAATTCATTCCATATGTTGATCTGACCCCCCCATGCCAAAATGCCAGTGCTCGCCCAGCAGTCTGCCGTCACCCAGGCTCTTGCGTGCACGTTTAGGGAGACGTTGCTTCTCGGCCTCAGGGCGTCTTACTGGTTTATATTTGTATTTAAAAAAAAGAGGAAATGGAGCTACAAGACAGCGATATGAATATGATACACGTGGGCAAGGCTGCAACCAGAACGGCACATTGAAAGTAGGCATAGAATCATTTCTGTAAAAGTGAAACTGTAGGTCTGTGGTTAAACTAAAGACATGGTGCCCATTTCCTAGAAACACACGCACGCATTCCACACGCATGCCGCACGCACGAATGAGCGCACACACACACACACACACACACACACACACACACACACACACACACACACACACACACACACACACACACACACACACACACACACACACACACACACACACACACACACACACACACACACAGAATCTTCTTTTCAGGGAAAGACACTCACAGGTGCTCATGTCCTCACAGCAGCCACAGAGGTTGGTACTCCAAACCTGGTCCTTGAAGCCTGCTGGGTATTGATACATGGCTGGCTGGACTGTAATTGAAGGGGCCGTTACTGGGTACTGTGAGTAGGCTGCCATGTCTATGGAGTCTGGACACACAGGGCCCTATTAAGCAAGTGGAATCTAATTACATATAATTTTACAGTTTTTAAGACGTGGGGGCGGGTGCAATGTCATATTACAATTATGGGCCAGGTAAGAAGCGCTTTCGACACCCCGTGGTGTGAGCAAAACGGCCTTGAATTAGTCATGGGAGTGTTTAAGGGAGTTTTGAGGCTTACCCAATGAACATGTCCGTACTATTCTCTTTACGACACCAGCTGATGATGCGCCCTTTTCGGCAAGTGGTATTACATTTCTGCAGACTGGCACCATAGACATGACATGACTTTGTCACATTTGGGTTAATTATTCATATTGCACTGCATGCTGTCACCTTTATGCCTCCAAAGAACAGATCCACAAGCTGTCACAGCCATGATGTGCATAGCTTGTAGGCCTATGTCTCTATTTTGTTAAGTAACTTGCAGTTTTCATTGGAAAGTCATTACAGCGGCGCAGCCATATGCTAAGGGAGGGAGATATACGCACATCGTCACTTAATTTGTTTCTGTTCTAAGCATGAAAAACAGCTGTAAAAATCTTTATTCTAGTTCATTTGATTCATAAATGAATAACTAAGACTTTGAAATGGCACCTACCTATACCTTTCAGATCGGAATGGAACTGCGAGTAGATACGCAGCATTGGCTGGCAAATTGGCAATCCATGCGTAATGTTCCCAGAATCGTCTAACCCCCGAACATACAAGTTCGTTTGATATTGTTTAATTCGATAAAAATAGAACCATGTACCATACAGCGAATGAAAGCAAGATTCCTAAGGAATATGGGGATTTTTACATTTTAAAAAACGGTTGAGAAATGAGAGAACCATGAGTGTTTATAATATCAAATATTATAAGAATAATATGAAAGACAAACGGGCTGTGAAGAGCTCAGCTCACCATCCCGACAAGGAGGAAATATAGCCTATAGTGCATGCACGTATATGCACTGACTGTTGCACACACGCTCTTTATTTGTTTCTATTGAAAAACACCAGTAAAATAACGTTTATTTTATTTTATTTCATTCGAGTCACGACGAAGGAATGAGTTGAAATGCCATACGTGCGCCATGCGTATTGCTGCGGCCCCAATGTTATGGTCTTCGCTCGTAGCATATTATTGAAGAAGAATTGAGTCGGGTGTGATACAGCGTATGAAAGCAAACCTCCCAATGAGTATGGAGATGTTTTAATTTCTAAAAAAGGTTGAGAAATGAGCGATATATGACCCTTTATAATCTCAACGAGAAAGCCAGAAAACTCGCTGTTGCCATGTGTCATAGAAACAAGTAAATAGGTCTATAAACATACTCCCAAAAGAATCGCATATAACAGGGGTCTACAACCTATTTTAAATGAAGTGCCATGTTTTTATTTTCTAGATAGTGAGTCTGCCATATCAAGATTCCTTTTAATGACACCACATTAAAATTTCCAGCATATTTTGATTGTCCACAAATATAAAGTTCTTCCTTCTTTTTACATATTTTCTTGCACATTGTTAGAATGATCATTATAAATATATATCCCCCTGCAGTCAGAGTTCATTGTTTTAATGAATGAATGTGATGCATTGTGAGCTGGTAGATCTGCTATTTTCAAAAGTAATCTTTGAAAAAAGTGACAATTGTGGAACATTTTTGAAAAATGTTATTGAAACATTTAAAAACACAAATCTGTCATGGGGGTCACTGGCTTAGTTGGGCAAATGCATTAATCTGGGGGTCCTTGACATGGGAATGTCGCTGTGTGAGGATCACTGGTTTAAACAACATTAGGAGAAAAGCCCAAATAAGCACTTTAGAAACAAGAAAAGCAACCACAACTACCAATATTTACAAGCATCTTTGCAGAAAAAGAAGCCGCTTATAATAAACAGACATGGCAACACTCCAGCAGCACTCCAGAGCCGCTCAAGTGTAAAATGAAACAGTGCTTTTTGCTTTTAAGACGTGGTCAGACCCAGGCGGAATCGGTATGCGCTGAGTGTTTTTAGGTCAAGGGGCTTAATAGCAAATTAGCGCAAAGCGAAAATAATTAACATATGGACACTCCCCCAATGCTAAATTATGCAGGAACGTGGTATTCCATATGAGTGAGCGCTCACCACGGCTTCCATAATACGAAAAGGCGCAGAGCGAGGGCGAAATCTGTATTACCGCATGGGTTTTTCGTCTTGCTTAATAGGGCTCACAGAGAGAGAGAGAGAGATAGAGAGACTTTGATTTTTACTTTTAACAACTTCCTTATTCTTAAAATTGTTTTCTTCTAAACAGTTACAAACTACAATAGGACCTTACCACATGTTTCTTTTTCTACCAGTGACTCCCTCATCATTTACAGGGGAAAAAAGCACACCTTCATAATCCCAAACACCCTTAAAAACTTCCAATTTGTCAATTGTTTCCATAAAATGTATACTCAAACAAAACTCTTGCTTTGACTAAATCTTTAAAAACTGCTAAGCATTTAAACCCAGAGAGAGAGAGAGCGAGAAAGAACGAGAGCGAGAGAGCGCGAGCAATTGAAGAGAAATGATATAAACATTATTCAGCCGCAGAGGTTAACATCTCCTACAGTTAGGGACAGCCAACATAGCCAGGCCAGTATCTTACATGCAGTACAAAATAAATGGCACATATAACTCCTATAAGTTGAGAACTCTGTAAACTTGAGATGCTCTTTCACTCTAAAAGTTCACTCTGATGTCTCAAATCCAGAGGCAACCTACAGTAGTTGCTATCTGGACTATCACCTGCTATGTTTGGAAAGGTGCTATACAAATAAATTCATATCTGCCCCCCCATATAGTTCTGACTCATTTTCTCAACCTGACTTCTATCTTGGTGTCTCCCTGACACCAAACACACTGGTTTAAATAAACATGTTGAAGTCATACCAGGATGCGCTCCCAGGGACTTACCGTGACTTGGTGTGGAGGGGCCAGTTGCCAAACTTGCGTAGAAATAGACAACGGGGGAGGCAAAGTATTACGTTTTGTATATGTGTGTGTGAGTCCACCGTACGGTCTTCGCTTCCTAACCTTATTTAATTAACCTTGGTGTCAACTAGGACATATTAAGATTCAGTTGATGCAGGAAGTGTTCTGATTGGCTGCACTGAAGTGAGAGTAAAACAGGAAAGCAAAGCCACATCCTGGCAAGGCTGTCATGACATCCTGAGTTGAGAGTTACGTACCTGTGGTATATTTTGGGTACATACCATCCAAAACACACAATTATTGGTTCCAGATTCCACATACCCAAGGCTGATTCTTATTCTTATTGTACTTACTGCAACAAAGGATCTCCACTTCAGTCTGTTATGGGCCAGCGTCCATATAGATCCCCAGGTATGATGCAAGGTCTTCAACTCTCCCTCCACTGTCCTACGCCAGGTGTTCTTGGGTCGGCCTCTTTTACGCTTGCCATCTGGTGTCCAGTGAAGGGCAGTTTGGGTGATGTTGTCCTGCTCTCTACAGATTACATGCCCAATCCAGTTCCACCGTCTTCTCATAAGGATGGTAACCATGTTTTCCTGTCTGCACAGGTCAAGGTGGTGTTGGTTGGAGATGGTTTTGGGCCAGAATATTCATTGTATTTTCTGTAAGCTTTTGGTGTGGAAGGTTGACAGTTTGTGGAGTTCATTTTCTGTCGTTCTCCAACATGCAGAACCGTATAGCAGGGTAGACAGGACACAGCTCTGGTACAGTCTAAGTTTGGTGTTGGTGCTGTACTGGGCCGACTTCCAGACGTTGTTAAGCCTCTGCAAGGTGTTTCTGGCCTGAGCCTGCTTGTGATGTCACTAACTGCACCTCCATCATGACTGACAACGCTGTCTAGTCTAGGAGTGAAAAGATCTGTTGTGGGTAGGTTTATTCCATCTATTTGTATTGGTAAGGGGTTTGGGATGTTCAGCACTTCTGGTTGATCTTGAAACCTACTTGCTTTGCAAATAATGTTTGGCTCTGAGATGTAGTGGAGTAGAAGTAAAAGTACTGGAAATTGGAAATACTTGAGTAAAGTACAAATAGGAGGGGCCACTATATTTTCAAACTCATTCCAGGGGGCCACATTGTATACTGTATACTGTAGGGAAGAAACCTCTTATCCCTGTATTAGCTTTTTTTTGGTAAATGAATACCCTACTTATTTTGTCATTCTATGTCACACAAAAGTAGCAAAAATAGCCGACCTACAAGCTCAAAACGCTTGTAGATCGGCTATTTTTGAATTGGAATCCTGAAAAGTGAATGTTTTATTACATTTCAAATGCATTTAGTTATACTTATGTTAACTTTATGAACTCAAATAAAAATATGTTGGACAAATACAACACGAACATTTGTATACTAGGCACTAAGCTATTAATAATCAATAATATCTAAGCTGATATCAATAATATATCAGTATTCTGATATTCTGAGGGCCGCATTAAGTGATGGTGAGGGGCGCATGTGGCCCCCGGGCCACCAGTTGGCCCTGTATGCTTTAGCTGCTAAAGTGGGCCACATACTGTATGTTGAGCTATTTAATGCCATGAATACTTATTACTACTACTACTACTACTATTATAATTATTTTTACATTTTCCTGTTCCAGAAGAAAGAGCACTCGAGGCAGTAGTACAAATCAGGATATCTTTATTCTTTTAACAAACAAAACAATGAACATTTCCACTTTTCAACCCACAGCTGTTTGATTGACAACTTAATCATGAAAAAGCAGTTGTACTACAAAACATGTCAAATAAAAAAACAGAGCAATTAAAAAAAAAACAAGAACTAGAATACAGTATAACAAGTACTATTCTGATACACTATGTACAAGCATTGTAGTTTATTATTATTATTTATTATTATTAATATTATTATAGGCAAAAGGCAAGAAAGCTGAAGACTGTATCTGAAGAGACAATGGCATGTGCAAAAATACTCTTCCTAGTCTACAAGCTTATAGAATCTTTATTAGAATGCTCCATTCTGAGTTGAACAGAAGCATCAAGCAAAACATGTATCCCGTTTTGTTACGCAAAACAGCTCCCCTGCAAGGATACTAGGGCTGTAATTTACAAGCAAAGTGAATGAAGACAAAACATTTCCCCCCAAGAGATTAGGGTACAATGTGGGGGCTAAGCTTGTGGAATCATGGCATAGAAGACTAATTGCCATCAGAAAGAAAATGTCTGCTATTGTGCGGAGGACATAGATGGGACTATTGATCACTGAAAGGGGGTTATTGATCGATCAAACAGTTCCTCGTCTTACAACCGTGACTAGTCAAGAACATTAAGGACCACCGCCACACGTCGATACGGGTACAGGTACAGTACGACACGCAGGAACAAGTTCAAGACATTACATGTATAACAGCCAGTGTATTGAAAAGAAGAAGGTATTATGAAAACAATGCTGGGGGGGGATAAGACGGGTGTCGAAGCAATAAGACAAAACTGAATACAACCGAATCCTCCCAAAAAAGTTACCACTTTCATCCTGGGTGTCCCTATTTTGGGGCATGTCATGTCATTATAGGCGTCGTATTACAAAAGAATTCGGAAAATATAGCGAAAACAGCCCCATCTACGAGCCTTGGCTATATTCGCCATGCGACGGTATCGTACAACGAAGTACAAAACAGGGCATAAGTGGTTAAAACAAAGACTTTGGCATGAGGTATATACAGTATGGGCTATATCTTGCGCCACCCCTTACCCATTAACCCTAAACTTATTTGCCTTTTTTTTTTACCATTTTCGAAAACATTTAAAAAACAAGTTCAAATAGCCAGTCTACAAGCACACAACGTGTCGATGTAGATCGGCTATGATTTAACTATTTTAAAATGCTTTTCAAGATAATAAAATATGGCAAATAAGTTTAGGGATAAAGGGCAATGGCGTGCCCAAGATAGGGCCACAAATTCCTTTGTTCATGTGTTTTCACATATCACCCCAAAATTACACCATAAACATACAACATTTATATCTCACACCCCCCGTCTCAATTTTGGGTGATGTCACTTTGACTTATTTTCCTTCAACACACTTTTACTTTTGGCAGTGATTTCTTATCTTTTTTTAAATAATTAGACTAATTTAATCCTACTTCAATGTCAGCTCAAATAGAATGACAAGGACTAGAACAGTTTTCACATCACCATTATTACAATAATCAGTCTAACACAGCTACAACGCAAAGAGCCGTTTGAATCAAGAGTATAGGGATGGGGCGATAATCGTTATCGTTTTTCATGAGTCGTTTTTCAGAGATTTTCATTCATCGTGAAATTGCCTCCGTCCCTCAGAATAGGGATATACTGGGGAATAAAGTGGTTAACAAAAGTGGCATTTTAAGTTTTAAGCATATTTTTATTATCTCGTTATTGTTAATCGCAAAAAAAAAATTTGGCCACAATAATCGTGACACATCATTCTCATATCGTCCCATCCCTAATCTCTTTTTGTTTTTTTCTCCAGAACACAGTGAAATCCCTTTCGGGTAAAGTTTTGCACATTCAGACTGAACACTCAGGATTTTACCGTGTATGCTAGGAGCAGTGGTCACTTCTAGCAAACTGACGTGATGTCAGGTAGCCATCAAACCATATAAAGGTTAAAAGTGGAGCTAAAATATAAAGGGTTTCATTCTAAAAATTATATAAGAATGGGTGGGCCTATACAATTTAGCGTCCTGAAGTAGATACACAATCACCAGTGAAGATTTCAAAATCACTTCACAATCACAAATGATGACAATAGAATCAAAAGCACAGCGCATTGGTAACAAAAGCTGTCTCACAGCTGTAATCATGTGTTTTCTTTCAGTATACCAACATTAACATGATTTTCTAAAAAATATGTTTTTTTTTGTGTGTGTTTGTTTGTTTGTTTCCCAAAAGGTAGAATTCTCATTTTGGAATGAATTTCTTCATATTCTGACCCTCACTTTGTTATATAGTAAGGGCATTTTATCAGATATTTGACCTATCTGGGAACTAAATCGTTACCAAGAAATTTCTTCACCAATGTGTTTCTAAAGGTGTCTAATAACATGTACTAAAAGTTTGAAATGTGGGAGTTGTGACCATACCCATAACATCCTATATAAGGCAAAAAAGTCCAAATTTCATCATTCTTTAAGTAGCATGTGAC
The DNA here is from genome assembly GCF_951216825.1 of Electrona antarctica. Classification (NCBI taxonomy): domain Eukaryota; kingdom Metazoa; phylum Chordata; class Actinopteri; order Myctophiformes; family Myctophidae; genus Electrona; species Electrona antarctica. Next base: position 17,257,381 of record NC_136802.1, read on the forward strand.
ATATGAAACTAGGGTGATTTCATGATTCTGAATCCATTCCAAGCATTAGTTTTGCACAAAAAACACTCCTTGGGCTAAATTAGACCATATCCACTTGACCAAATATGCTGACCTCATCACGTTTGTGTGGCCGTTTTCCTCCCAAGGAGTGTTTTTGTGCAAAACTAATGCTTGGAATGGATTCAGAATCATGCAAACACCCTAGTTTCATATGTCACATGTTACTTAAAGAATGATGAAATTTGGACTTTTTGTTGCCTTATATAGGATGTTATGGGTATGGTCACATATTATGCTAATAAACTCAATTTCCCACAGGAGTTGAATTTCAAACTTTTAGTACATGTTATTAGACACCTTTAGAAACACATTGGTGAAGAAATTTCTTGGTAACGATTTAGTTCCCAGATTTTCATAGATTTCTCTTACTATATAGAACAAAACTGACTTCAAACTGCAGTAACAACAGTGCTCCACTATACTTATGTAATAACCATACAACCAAGTTGCAATGAATGGTACAATCTTGATTTAGATGACGTTATTAGGGTTCAAGCCCCCCTTGTTAAGACTATGAGTCTGTCAAGCCCTTAACCGTGTCATATTAAAAAACAAATGAACAAACACACACCAAAACTAAAGTTATGCAACAACTATGGTTCTATGAATCCCGAATAGCCATCCATTTTTAGAGGGCTGCCTTCAAGACTGAGTCCCACTGACACAGCCGTTTCGGTTGGTTACAAAAGAGTTGGACCATGTATCCCAAGCACAGTGAGTGCCTTTAACTGTTGATAATGTGGTTTTAGGGAGAAAGCACTTAACCCTGTTTTATATTATACTTTGTTGTACGACAAAGTATATATAAAACAATATATAAAACAAGCATTATTGTACTCTTTTCTTTTTCGTTTTTATCATTTCCAATGTCCAACAAAGTGCTAATCTGTGTGGCTCGACAAAGGGTATAATTAAGTACATGGAGACATTTAGCCTTCTGTCAAAAAACTTCTTTAGGAATAAAATATATCAAAGTTTTCCACTGATGTCCCAAGATCAGTCCAAAAAGAGGCAAGATACCACACTTACATTCAAATATCTTTTTGCAATAATCGGTATTTAAAACCCAGTGATAAGCAGTATAAGAAGTGTGAATAAACCAATGATTTGAATGAGCAGGACAGTCCAACTCCAAACTCTCTGGGTCAAAAAGAAACAGACATTTTCAGACATCACAAGCATAACACTGTAACATCAAGGTAGAGAAAACCCCTTCTAATCTAATTGAATCAAATGTAATAAAAGAAAAATGGCATTAATACTATAAAACACTCCCAATATGTCGCTTAAGTAAAAGGGGAGTGTTTCTATGGAAGTGACAAAAGGCAGAACTACAGAACTCAGTGTGTTTGCTTTCACTAAAACGCAAATAAGAACATTGCATTTGAAACACCTCACATACAGCACTACAGCAGTGACGAAATAATATCCCAGCTAGAGCTACAATAATGGACCCGATACATTCTTTGATTTTCACGCAATTCCCACACAAATTTAGTCTAAATCTTTGGATAACGTTGACATTTTCTTTAGTACTAGACTAGTAGTAGTTGTTTTTGAATATTATTTTTCTCTGGAGGGCTCATACATGTGGATATGGCTCATAATGGTGACATTAAAGGTTTCCTGACATTAATTTTCATTTATTTTTATTTTAGGTTTTATGACCTCAATTACACCCACACAACCTGAACTTTGAACATGCAGTGGCTTTTCTGTGGTCTGGGGTTTTCTCTGTGTGTTCTGAAGCCTTTTGTGCTGCAAAGAAAACAGGAAAAAAACCCTGGCAAATCGTTGTCATATATGGGATTTGTGGACTCTTACCTCACACTAGTCCACAGGCAAACCATAGCACTTGTTTGAGCCAGAAAACCCCAGACCACAGAAAATCTACTGAATGTTAAAAGTTCAGGGTTTTTTTCGGTGCAATTGAGCTCAGAAAAAAATAAAAATAATAATAATTACAAAAACTTTGTTTGATGTCACGATCGCTTTAAGCAGTGGGCTCATGTCAGGCTACAACGTAAACATAAGGGACACTGCAGAGGATTGACATTAACATGGAGAAACGACCACATTATCAAACATACGCTGTCAAGAAACAAACACACACTCAAATACTGTACATCAATGGTACATACTTGGTAATGTATGTCCTTTGTAAGTTTCCAACAATTAAGTTTTACCACACACACACACACACACACACACACACACACACACACACACACACACACACACACACACACACACACACACACACACACACACACACACACACACACACACACACACACACACACACACACACACACACACACACACACACACACACACTTTACAACACCTTAGATAATCTATTCTAGACACTAAATGTAACCAGCCTGGGTCAACATTCTGACGGAAACCCATGCCCGAAAACGTGATTTTCCTCGCAGAAAAATGCCACCAATTAAATCACTTGCTGAAAAGTCTAAAAATCTGCATACAGTTTTTAGTTCAAGTAAACCGAAAGGTTTGCCATTATATTTTTGACCCAAGTAAAGCCACCGTTGTGGTTTAAAATCAGTGGTTCTCAACCATTTTGTGGATCGGTGCCCACCCATCTGACCACTGCAGCGTGTAGTGGTCAGGCCTCAGGCGGGTGGTGCCCACCCATCTGACCACTGCAGCGTGTAGTGGTCAGGCCTCAGGCGGGTGGTGCCCACCCATCTGACCACTGCAGCGTGTAGTGGTCAGGCCTCAGGCGGGTGGTGCCCACCCATCTGACCACTGCAGCGTGTAGTGGTCAGGCCTCAGGCGGGTGGTGCCCACCCATCTGACCACTGCAGCGTGTAGTGGTCAGGCCTCAGGCGGGTGGTGCCCACCCATCTGACCACTGCAGCGTGTAGTGGTCAGGCCTCAGGCGGGTGGTGCCCACCCATCTGACCACTGCAGCGGGTGCAGTGCTAAGTTCCGACCAGTCGTTGGTCCGACAACGACAACCTACCTCAAACCCTAACCTAACCATAACCGCAAGCCACTGGTTTAAGCCATTAAAACCGGGAAAGAAAGCATCTGTGTGATTTTAGCTACTGGTATGTATAGCAACATAAGCGTTTCAGAAAACTCTTAGCATTTAGAACAGTTAGTACAGTGGTTCTCAAACATAGCAGATATACAAGCTCACAGAATGCCACTTTGTGACGAGGGGGGGGGGGGGGGACTGTTTGAGAACCACTGAATTTAGAAGGCATTTTGTAGAAAGGGCCTCGGGTTTTAACGGATTAAGAAGAGATATCTGCCAGTCCTGTTGCAGATGAAAAAGGGACGGAGGGAGGCGTGTGCAGGCTGGAAAATGCCATTGTGCTTTTAGTAGGGGAGGGAGACGCCCTACTGTACTGTACAATAGTACAGTACAGTAGTGCTCCAATCCACGTGTTTTTACATTGTACAGGAATCACATAGGAACATTTTGTACGTACTGTAATAAAATCCAGTTATTTGTTTAACTTTTAAAGTGTGTAAATGAACACACCGGAATTGGGTGTTTATGAGCGACCCTGGAAGAAACATATGCCTTCCCGGGTGGCCTGTTTTTTTTTTTTTTCTTCAACTGTTGGCCATGTTGACCGTTTGCACACTGTACCTGAATGTATGCTGTCAATTACTCAGACTACAGTAGCGCAGACCTACCTAGAGCAGTGGTTTTCAACCCTTTTCATGTCAAGGCCCATTATTATTATTATTATTTATTTATTTATTTTAATTTGAGCCACGGACCACCATTTGATGACATTCAGCCTTGCAGACCCAAAACGAAGGGATATTTTGTGGATTTTGGATAAGGCTTTTCCTCAATTCAATGTATTGATGTTGGTACCACAGGAGAGATAACAGGCAAATGTTGATCAAAATAACAATTATTGCCTTCTTGGAAATTAAGTAATGCAGATGTTTAACAATAATTGAACTCACAAGAGTGTAAAATGAAAACAAATGGACCCTTCTGGGTTCATTTGGTTTCATTTTCCACTCTCAAGAGTTAAAGATCTATAAGGGTACATTTGGTTACCAACTTTACATCATTTAGCTGGGGACTGGGGACCCCCCCAAGGACCACTGGTTGAAAACCACTGACCTAGAGTGTTCAATGTATGTAATGTCGGCACACTTCCTGATCAGCCGTGTGTAAGATAACAGGCAGAGAAGTGCATAGTATGAAAAACTAAGAAAATCGCAAATTAGCCCCTGCCCTGAAATCTCAAGAATTCTTCACAAAAAACACAGGCCACATGCATGATCCACAACACTTGGTTGAAGGGAAGCCTATACTAATAGTTTAACTACTGTAGTTAAAAAAAATTACCACACTTTTAAACCCCCTTTTAAATATTGATACACCTTGTCCAACTGACTTCTTTTGGTACAAGAAATATATTTAAGAATGTTGGAAGTCCCTGAAATAAAGAGTTGGTTTTACTGATTAGGAGGAGTTTCAAGAGATGTCGGATAAACTGTAGTTGTTGTTGAATGTACTGGTGGGGAAAAAACGGCTTGGGTTTCTGTATGCATTACATGCAAATTATTTTTTAGTTTCTTGTTCTTATTGTATATAAGACCGTAGAGAGAGAGAGAGAGTAGCCATTTTCATTGGGTTTTTTTTTCACTGGTTCATGCAAACATTGAGGGGGGTTTCTTTTCTTTTCCCAAAATGATTATATAGCTGTGTGTGTGTGTTACAGTTTTTCTGGCACGTGAGCGGTATGCTAGTTAGTTAGTTCGGGACATGCATGTTTGGATTCACGGTTGCTGCATGGGGGGGCGGGTTCACGAATAAACAGATTACATGACCCTCGTCGGGGTTGGGAGGCTCAAAATGTTCAGAGAGTTCAGGGTTTTTCCAAATCAAATCTTGGGGGAGTTTCTCATGCTACTGCTGCGTTTCAGCGATGGTGGATAAATGGCAGTTCCCTAATAAAATTGTGCTATTGTTCCCCACCAAGCCCGATAAACGTGCCTCGCACACACCTCACACACACACACACACACACACACACACAATCACACACAGTAAGGGGCATTAAAGTGACTAGTAGTAGCACTGCGCACCTCATGACATCCGCCTCCTCTCCCTCCATCCCTCCCTCTTGTCCTGAAAAGACAAAAAACAACACTACTGCAGCCAATTCTGATTGGCCAACGCCAATGTCGCCTGGCCACGCAGAGAGGCGGCGGGGTCTCTTTGTGCGTGTGCGCGTGACAGGGTTGGTTGGTTGGTTGGCGCGGGGGCGAAGGGAAGTGGAAGGTCAGGTCTGGTGCCCCCCTAGGAGGGGGGCTTGGTGTAGCCAAAGAGTCCCACGGGAAGGTACTTTACGTGCGTGGGCCACTGCGCCGCCAGCTGGAAGAACTTCACGTCGTTCCACTCCACGCCATCTATGGCCACTGGTTGGACAAACGAAGAGGAGAGTACACACACACACACCCCCCCACACACCCCCCCCCACACACACACACACACACACACACACACACACACACACACACACTTTAGCATTTTTTTCCAGAGTGACTTACACAGTGCAAGATCATAGTAAATGGAATGAACCCTAACTAACGGTCAATAAACGACGAATTCAGTGGTCAATTATTCACTTTCAAGTGACGTGCTGCAAGTTTGTACATCTGCTATTTGTGAATATAGCCAATGATGTATAAATGGATAAAGTGGTTCAATGATTTGTGATGCTTTATCCCGCGGAACCCACTTTGAGAACCAATGGGCTAAAAATGGTCACGTGAGTTTACATATTAACTAGGATACCAGGTAAGCAGAAAACTCTTTCAACCAGTGGTCGGGAGACCACCAGTGGTCCTTGAGGGGGTTCCAGGTGGTCCCCAGATAAATTATGGAAAGTTGGTAACCAACTATAGATCTTTAACTCTTGAGTGCGCTGTAAAATGAAACCAAATGGACCCATAAGATCAATAAGGGTCCATTTGGTTACCAACTCTCTATCATTTAGCTGGGGACTACCTGGAACCCCCTCAAGGACCACTGGTGGTCCCCGGACCACTGGTTGAAAACCACTATAATAGAACCACTATAATAATTGCCAATAATAGGCAATCTGGGAATCCATCTGCAAATAAAGGAGAAACAGCGCCCTCTTTTGCTTTAGTTCGCCACACGTATGGTAGGAACATGTGCAAAGTGCCCAATTTAATGGGAATCTATAGCCATTTAAATCGGTATCAACCTTTTAGGGCACATATAAGTACTCTAGTATACGCCATTTAAAAAGATATATCATAAATGCATTTTTTAAATGTATTACTTAAAAAAAAACATTATTTATGTTGTATTACTTGTCTTAAGCCCTTATATTCGCCAGCTCACAACCTGGAAGTAAACCGGAAGTGTTATATTCGCTGGCTCGACGGAACTCTTGGTGGGTCTCCATCGCCTGTGCACTCCCACCGCTGGCCACTCGGTGCCATGCTATGAGCTTGTAGATCTGCTATTTTTCAATAGCTAAAGTATAACAATGATTAAAACACCAATAGACGGAATCCCTAAAGCAGAGCACCAGTCCAGGACACTGTGATTATACCTTTGAGGATGGTCTGCTGCTGCTTGGCGGAGCAGATCAGTCTGCTGATGCCCTCAATGACCTGGCTCTTAGAGTCCACATCCTTCTCCTTTGGTTTCTTCCCCAGGAAGATGGTGGGAACTGAAGTGGAGAGAGAGAGAGAGAGAGAGAGAGAGAGAGAGAGAGAGAGAGAGAGAGAGAGAGAGAGAGAGAGAGAGAGAGAGAGAGAGAGAGAGAGAGAGAGAGAGAGAGAGAGAGATGAATAGAGAAATAGTTTTCTGTTTTATGTGTCTATGTCTATGGAGTTAACATTAGTGTAATAGACCCCCAGGTGTGGTTATAATATTCAAAAATGTCTGTGTATTTTTGGTTTCTTTCTGAAAGCTGAAAGCCTTCGAGTCAAAAGGCCCAATCAAAATAACACAATTTTAGTGACACCATAAAATCATGCACTCCCCTAACCCCTCCCGCATTATCATGCAACAACAGCTGTGGGTGAGGCTTAAAGGGATAGTTCAGAATTTTTTAACGTAAGTTGTATAATAATAATACATTTCTGGGACTTATATAGCGCTTTTCATGACACTCAAAGACGCTTTACATGTGTGGGGGCCAGGGGGGGGGACAAGAAAAAGACAACATTATTAGAAAGAAAAAAAAATAAAAGAATAAAACAAATAAAACCAATAAGAAAAGTGCACATAACAAGTTTAAAAACACATCAGCATGGAAATGCAATTCTGAACAGGTGGGTTTTCAGTGCAGATTTGAAGGTAGGAAGTGAGGGGGAGTCTCGTATGTGTTTGGGGAGAGCATTCCAGAGGATGGCTGCGGCCACAGAGAAGGACCTGTCGCCCCAGGATTTGCGTTTTCTTTTTTTTTAACCTTGAGGCGGCCGGCGTCGCTGGACCTGAGGGAGCGGGATGGGGCGTGTGGCTCGAGGAGAGCGGAGAGGTAGGGGGGAGCCAGGTTGTGCAGTGACTTGTAGGTGGTGAGGAGTAATTTGAAGTCGATTCGTATGAAATACTTGCCAATGTATGAAATACTTGCCATTAATATAGTGGTTACAACTGTATTAATTGATTGCCCGAGTCCCGTGGTGCACTGGTTTTGGTGAAATATGAAGTAGTTCCAGTCATTTTGTGGGGGGCACTGGGGCCACGCATTTTGACCCCTCTATCACACGGAACTATGTTTTTTGTGTCCATATCACTACGCCCAAAAAATTGTTCCATGTGATAGAGATAGAGGGATCAAAGTTGAACTAAAGTTGCTCAAATATTCGCGGCCCGGTGTGGGCTAGCCCCTCCCACCCCTCACTGGTGCGAAATCGTGTAGGAAAAACAGGGAAGCTCCTCTCTCACCTTTCTTGTTCTTCTCCTTGGTGACCACGGTCATGGCCATGGTGGTGACCTGGGCCTGTGGCTCGCTGCTGCCCCCGCCTGGCAGCCTGCTGACCTGCAGCGAGCGGAAGGCGCTCTTCAGGGTGTTCTTGCTGCTGCAGCCCGTTTCTCGCCGTTCGCCGCCGTCGCGCTTCTTCTCGCTGGCCAGCGAGGCCAGCCAGTAGTCCACCTGGAGGCCGATGGAGTCCACACCGGGGGATATGCTGGGGCTTCTGGGGGACAGGACAGGAAGGAGCCACAGGCAGGAAGTAGAAGTGTGTTAACACTTTAACACACTTTTTAAAAGGTCAAGTTTAGTCGCTTCTCTGCCAACATTGTAGCGATCTGCTATCGCACGCACGCACACGCACCCACTCACACCACCACAAACATTCATGTCCACGCACAACCCAGCACACCCACAGACTAACGTCAGCGCAGCGACACGCCCCCGACGCTGGTACCTCTACGTCCACGTTCTATGAATGGAGGGGTAGGCAAGATGGCGGCGCCTGTCAGAGAGAAGCCAGAATATTGTGGAGAGACGTGATCGCGTCGCGAGTTATAGTCCGCGCGGTGTGTTTGGATGAATGAAGACCCAGCTGTAATCGGATCCTGGTGGAGGAGCGAAAACCTGAGAAGTGAATCCTTGGGGCGTTTCCACTGTCCGTGTGCCTGTCTCATCGTCGTTCAGCAACGGAGCTGCTCTAACTGTGTCTGGTATCTGCCCCCCTTCCCCCCCCATCCCATACACGCTCACACACACATTCACACACAAACACCCTGTTGCCTCGTTCTAATCACCCCGGTACAGGCCGTGGGATTTAATTTGTTTTCTTTTCTTTTGGGATGATCACCTTTCATTCAGTGAATGAATATTGAATAACCTTGAGGTGTTGTGTTATTGACTGTTCTCTGGGGACGCTACTGTGGTCGTGGAAACTGTGGACTGGATTTTGGGTGTGGGCTGGAGTCTCTATAAATCTAATACACGTAATCTCAAACTGAGTTATTCTGTGTCTGTGTGAATTTACTGATTTACTGTTGTATTGAGTGAAGGTTTGCTTTTTGCGTAACCTATCCCTGGCTATATGGTTTACAGGTTCATGTGGTTTATTGCTATATTTATCCTTGTAATCCATTGTATGGTTGACTTTAAAAAATAAGCAGTTGTCCCCAAGTGGTCCAACTGTGTTAGGCATTTGCCTAACTGGCACCCCAAGTCAAACCGTTACATAAAAAGTGGCACCCCAGATATTTAAAAAGGACCTCAAACTCAAACAAAATCAACTGTCTCAGTTTTACACAAAAAACGAAAATCTTTTTCAACAGAGGAGCAGACAAACAAATAAAATTCCCCCAACTCAGTGGGAAATACTTTATTGAGTCAAACAAAGGATTCAAATGCAAAATGGCTACTATGGATGGAAACATAGTGGACATTTCAGAAATTGTGGCTCCACACGCAATGAGTACAATAATACAAATCAATCAACCAGTGACAAATCCTCAAAATCAACCAGTGACCATTGCACAAAATCAACCAGTGACAAATGCACAAAATCAACCAGTGACAAATGCACAAAATCAACCAGTGACAAATGCACAAAATCAACCAGTGACAAATGCACAAAATCAACCAGTGACAAATGCACAAAATCAGCCTGATGGAAATGCACAAATCAATCAACCAACTGGAAATTCACCTGCAAGGAGTGCAATAAATCAGAGCAATCAGCCGGATCCACAATCCGGTGCAAGGAGTGACGCACAGAGTCATTACAGTTTGATTGACATGGATCTTTGTGACAATTTGGTGACAAACCAGATCCAACCCATGAGGCCGACCTCTTCCACAGTACTGGGAGCCACATTGGTGGATGTGGTGGATGCTGTGGAAGGAATGCGTGTTGCCCATCACCACCTAGAAACCATGGTAAAAATCAATGTCAAGCAACTTGTGAAACAACAAGAGCGTAATACTGTTATATTGAGAGAGGTCAAGGATACAATGTTAGCAATGGGTGATCAACAGATCACGAAAATGAAGGATGAAATGAGAGCAATGAATGACACCATTTTGCACACAATAACCACCACAGTGGAACAAGGTCAAAGCAGAATGCATAAAGAAATGATCGAGCACCTGGATTACCTCCGAACACAGTTCACTTCAACCATGAACTGGAAAATGAAACACCACCATGCTGAACTGCTGAGGGATGTTAGCACTGCGCTGGCCCCTATTGAGCAAAATTTGGACAACACTCACTCATCATTAACCACATGCTTGAAAAATATCGACACAGTGAACGCAGAAGTGTTAGCCATAAAACAACATTCCTTGAACACTACTGCAATGCCGGAAACCACACCACAAACCAGCTCTCCCGTCATAGCTACTACTGCACCATCTGGTCAGTTTCACCGCAGGCTGCAGTCCACGCTACACGTTGGTGGAGGTGCAGCCCTCCCGGACAGCTTGCAGGGTGAACTAAGAGGAGGATTTATGGGCAGACCCCCCATTAAAATCCAATTCCCCACGTTTGGACAGCGTGAGGACCCCCCAGACCCCTTGCTTTACTTGGAAAAGTGCAGGGACTTTCTCGCCATTAATCCTCTGACGGATGATGAACTCATTGCCACCCTCAGGAATGTGTTGCATGGCACTGCCAGAGACTGGTGGGATGTGGTTCGCCAGGAGACTAACACCTGGCCAGATTTTGAAGCGAAATTTGTGGCTGCATTCCTCTCTGAGGATTATGAGGACGAGTTGGCTGAGAGAGTTCGAAACAGAGTTCAGGGTGAAGATGAAAGCATTAGAGATTTTGCCTACATGTACAGGTCTCTGTGCCGACGTTGGAAGCCTGAGATCAGTGAGGCGGACATAATCAAACTCACTCTGAAGAGTTTGAATCCAAAGCTTACAAGCCAGCTGCGAAGCAGTGGAGTGAACACTGTGGATGGCTTGGTTCGACTTGGACAACAACTGGAAAAAGACATGGAAAATCAACGTGTTTATGAGAAAAGAGTACAGATATCAAAACCACAACCACGACAGGATAATTCTGTGAAATCCACACCTCCTGTGAATCCATCATCTTCCTCTAAGAATCAAGATCCATTCTGCTGGCGTTGCAAAGGTGCACATGCACCTGCTACATGTCCCTATGCAGATGATGGAAAGAAAGGTAAAGGAAATGCTAATTCTGTGACATCTGCGCAGGTATTTTCCTCAAAGCTTTCTGCATCACCACTCCGGCAAACCTCAAAAGAGCCACCACTCCAATTGAAGGTGCCTGTGACGCTGGGTGCTTGGAAAGGGACAGCGATTGTGGACACTGGGTCCTCCTTCACACTGCTGAATCAGGACCTATGGACATCAATTAGGGACACAGGAAAAGGCAAAATGACATCTTGGACTAAGGGTCCCATATACTTGGCCGATGGAGAGCCAAAAACCCCAGTGGGTCAGAGTGAAGTGAATTACAACTTACATGGCAAAAAATTGACTCAAACCACTGCTGTGCTTCACACTGACGCCTTGGCAATTCCGTGCGTGCTGGGCCTAGATTTCCTCTGCCAAAGTGGCTTGCAAATTGATGTCACTGACAATGCATACTGGTTCAAAAGCAATGACAAAGAACAATTTCATTTCTTGCTGGAACCCTCAGATGCACATCAACCTACCCGGTACTGTGACTACTTCTCTGCTGTTCCACCCTCTCACCTTTCTCTTACAACGGGGGGAGGAGTTCTTGAAGTGTTCAGCACGGCTGTGCAGGATGCGCACCTGGAACAGACTGGAAAAATGCAACTACTTTCACAACTTCAAGATAACTCAGACGTCTGCACCACACAAGTGGGTCGCACTGAACTTCTACAGCACAAGATCTTGGTCAGCTCAAATATCTCACTACGACAAAAACCATACCGTGTATCACCTCCCAAACTCCAGACCATGAAGAAGCTCATTGACAAAATGTTGGCCGATGATGTCATTGAACCATCTTCATCTGCCTGGGCCGCACCTGTTGTTCTGATTCCGAAGAAGACTGGTGATTCCAGATTCTGTGTCGACTACAGGAAATTGAACGCCATTACACTGGATGATGCTTATCCTCTGCCCACAATTCAGGAAATTTTGGACTCTCTGTGTGGAGCCAAAATCTTCACAACACTAGACCTCAACTCTGGATACTGGCAGGTAAAGATGGACCCTGAAAGTAAGGAGAAGACGGCTTTCGTTTGTGGATTGGGCCTGTACCAGTTCAAAGTCATGCCTTTTGGACTAAAAAATGCCCCAGCCACGTTTCAGCGGCTAATGGAGTTAGCCCTGGGAGAGCTCAAAGGGAGGATCTGTTTTGTATACCTCGATGACATCATCATTTACTCACAAGAACCCCAACAACACTTCCAAGACATCCAGGCCGTACTTCAGAAACTCAGACAAGCAAAACTTACCGTCAACATGGGCAAGAGTCACTTCTTCCGCACCTCCCTCAAATTCCTTGGGCACATGGTCTCTGCGGATGGCGTTCAGGTTGATCCTGAGAAGACCAAGGCTGTGGATGAATATCCTGTGCCTACCAACCTGAAGACTCTTCAAAGGTTCTTAGGCATGGCTGGCTGGTATCACAGGTTCGTACCCAATTTCTCTGGGATTGCAGACCCCTTGAATGCCCTGAAAAGGAAGGATGTCAAGTTTAAGTGGACTACAGAGTGCCAAACAGCCTTTGAAATCCTCAAACATCGTCTGGTAACAACTCCTGTGCTTGGCCATCCGAATTTCAATCTACCATTCGTGGTCTATACGGATGCCAGCGAGGTCGGACTTGGAGCCGTGCTGGTCCAACAGACGGGCTTGGGCTCAGAGGAGGTGTTAGCGTTCGCTAGCAGAAGCTTGAACAAAGCAGAGCGAAATTACTCCACCACCGAACTTGAATGCCTGGCTGTCGTGTGGTCATTAGAGAAGTGGAGGTACTACCTTGAAGGGAGATTCTTCACAGTGGTAACTGACCACTCTTCGCTTGTCTGGGTCTTCAAAACCCAAAAACCCAACACCAGATTGATCCGATGGGCCTTGCGTCTTCAGGAGTTCAACTTTACTGTGGAATACAGAAAAGGCAAATATAACACCGTTCCTGATGCACTGTCGAGAGCCCCAGGTGAGAACAACAACCTCTCCCAACCAATCTGTGCTACCATGCTGGCTACCAAGCCACCAACCCCCCTGAAAGATCTCCCGATCTCAGATGAGGTCATATGGAAGGCCCAGCAGACTGAGCCTCTTATCCAAGAGCTCTATCAGTCCATCCTGGACAATGGAGAAGTTGTTGTGAATGATACCACCAAATTCACCATCGTGGAGGACATGGTGTACAGAGTGCTCGAGAAACCCCACCAAACCATCTACCAACTGTACATACCTGAGCCTCACCGTCAACAACTCATTCAGAGGTTTCATGATGATCCCCTAGCTGGCCACCTGGGAAGATACAAAACCTACAGAAGACTGCAATCATTGGTGTACTGGCCAAGGATGAGTCTGGAGGTTACCAATTATGTCAGATGTTGTCAAGTGTGTCAAGCCTACAAGCCGGAAAGTAGGAAGGTGGCAGGAAAGCTTCAACAGACCATCGTTCACCATCCGTGGGAAATGGTTGGAGTAGACCTGATGGGACCTTTTCCGAGAAGTGCCAAGTTGAACCTGTACCTGTTGGTGTTTGTCGACTACTACTCGCGCTGGGTGGAACTCTTTGCTTTGAAGAAAGCTACAGCAGAGGCGGTATCGAAAGTACTCATCCAGGACATCCTGACACGTTGGGGGGTACCCAACTATATTCTTTCGGACCGAGGCCCACAGTTTGTCTCCCACCTCTTCGACGAAACCTGCAAAACCTGGAATTTGAAGCACAAAATGACCACCGCATACCATCCACAGACAAATCTGACAGAAAGAATAAACCGGAATCTCAAAACCATGATAGCATCTTTTGTAGGCAACAACCACAAAAACTGGGACAAGCACCTACCTGAATTCAGATTTGCCCTCAATTCTGCCATCAATGAGTCAACTGGAGTGACCCCAGCCGAGCTGAATTTGGCCAGACCTCTGCGAGGACCTCTGGAGGCCATGCTGCAGCCAAGGGAAGTCACACCGGATTCCCTGTCGTATCCGAAGATCACTCAGCTGAGTGAGCTGCAGGATTTTGTGGAGGGAAACCTACACAAAGCACGGGTTCGACAGAAGAGAAATTATGATAAAGGCAGACGGGAACTGGAGTTCAAGGAAAAGGATCGAGTATGGCTGCGGGCTCACCCTCTGTCCAAGGCGGAGAAGTTTTTCGCTGCCAAGCTTGCTCCAAAGTGGCTGGGTCCCTACAGAATTCTCAACCAGGTTGGACCGGTGAATTATGAGGTGGTACTGGAGGATTCAGGGGAGGACAGGAAAATTGTGCACGTCTCTCGTTTAAAGCCCTGCTATCCTACAGCGGAGGAGATTGAAGAACAGGACGTGAGGCGGATCTTGGATGTCTTCGAGGAGGAGAGCGAGGATGAAGATTTTCCAGGATTTAGCTGAAGTTGACGCCTCCTCTTGCTCGGCTTTTTACACGGGGGGAGGAATGTAGCGATCTGCTATCGCACGCACGCACACGCACCCACTCACACCACCACAAACATTCATGTCCACGCACAACCCAGCACACCCACAGACTAACGTCAGCGCAGCGACACGCCCCCGACGCTGGTACCTCTACGTCCACGTTCTATGAATGGAGGGGTAGGCAAGATGGCGGCGCCTGTCAGAGAGAAGCCAGAATATTGTGGAGAGACGTGATCGCGTCGCGAGTTATAGTCCGCGCGGTGTGTTTGGATGAATGAAGACCCAGCTGTAATCGGATCCTGGTGGAGGAGCGAAAACCTGAGAAGTGAATCCTTGGGGCGTTTCCACTGTCCGTGTGCCTGTCTCATCGTCGTTCAGCAACGGAGCTGCTCTAACTGTGTCTGGTATCTGCCCCCCTTCCCCCCCCATCCCATACACGCTCACACACACATTCACACACAAACACCCTGTTGCCTCGTTCTAATCACCCCGGTACAGGCCGTGGGATTTAATTTGTTTTCTTTTCTTTTGGGATGATCACCTTTCATTCAGTGAATGAATATTGAATAACCTTGAGGTGTTGTGTTATTGACTGTTCTCTGGGGACGCTACTGTGGTCGTGGAAACTGTGGACTGGATTTTGGGTGTGGGCTGGAGTCTCTATAAATCTAATACACGTAATCTCAAACTGAGTTATTCTGTGTCTGTGTGAATTTACTGATTTACTGTTGTATTGAGTGAAGGTTTGCTTTTTGCGTAACCTATCCCTGGCTATATGGTTTACAGGTTCATGTGGTTTATTGCTATATTTATCCTTGTAATCCATTGTATGGTTGACTTTAAAAAATAAGCAGTTGTCCCCAAGTGGTCCAACTGTGTTAGGCATTTGCCTAACTGGCACCCCAAGTCAAACCGTTACAACATAGCCGTAAGCCCTTATTTTGAAGAGCCACTAGCTGATTTGGTGAACCGGAATCAATCATTTCCAGGGCAGCCGATAGATACTTTTGCTTTCATCAGAAGCGCTAATATAGTACCGCGAGGTCGCAGGGATTATTTATTGAGCTCCTAAAACATCGATGTTCTGTATGATCACCTCAATCTGAGCTTCATTTCTGTGAAAAACGCTCCTAAAGATCGTCACTAAACATAGTGTGGACGGAGGGAAAATATTCAATGAAGTCACAACGTGGAAGCAAAGCGTTGCCAGGCGACGGAGACGCCAAGAACCGGTAAAAATAATACTAGCGATGCTGGACGCATTATAAACTAATAGCTCGTCCGATGTTGTCCTTAGCAGAAAATGACTTAAGACAAAGATCTGCGTGGAGTAAGCTGTAGCCTTTCTAGGAGATCGGAAGCAGGCGTTGGAGTTGGAGGGCGGCGGTGGCTCAGGGGTAGAGTGCCTGGATGGTAACCGCAAGGTTGCCAGTTCGAACCCGGGCTCCCCCAGAGTTACTGTCGAAGTGTCCTTGAGCAAGCCACTGAACCCCTAATTGCTCCTGATGTGCTAGTTGGTGCCTTGCATGGTTTCCGCTGCCATCGGTGTATGAATGTGTGTGTGAATGTAATGCACAATCTATGTAAAGCGCCTTGGATAAAGGCGCTATATAAATGCACCATTTACCATTTACCATTTATTATTATTTCCAATGGAAATAGTGAACGTGGTCTTACCCCTGCACCGCCTGGATGCTACCCATGGAGGGGGAGGGGGGTGGGGTAGCGCTCTCTTTGATCATCCCCCCCGTGGGGGAGCCCTGGGAGGGGGGAGATGTGGACGGAACAGCCAGGCTCACCGCCACGCCCCCCTCCTCTGAATCACCTGGGAGGAACAAGGAAGTAAACAATTACAAAACAACACTATGTACAGTACATTTGTGAGGACAGCTAGCTTGCATTCTAAAATGCATGTAAACATATACCTGAATGTGAAATTTTGTAAATTAATAATTGCATTATTGGTACTTCTGTGGTGTAATGTTTGGGGGTAACACTAACCTGTTGAAGATGGACCGGACTCAATGAGGCCGACCTTAACCACCTGAAACCACAAATGACATAACTTCCTCCGTTCATCTGTGTATCTTTTTTTTCCCCCTCATAACTCCATTCCATTTGTACACTCTCAGAGTTACTAGACCTGTAAGGGTTCATTTGGAACCCTGCTCAAGGAACCCCCGAGGGTCCCTAGACCCCACTTTGGGAACCACTGGTCTAATCAAATCACTGGGGTGTCCTTTAAAACAGGCCTGAAAATCCACCTTTCAGCAGGCCAAAAGGGAGAGGAAATGATTGCTGCCCCCTTAGTCAAGCGACTACCCCCACCTCCTTATAACCCCCTTCATTTTTCACTTATTTTTTCCCCAACCTGTACATATCTTTTTTTTTTTTTTTTTTTTTTTTTTACTTTTTATGATGATTTGATGATATGATTTATGTGTGTTACATGTCTTCCAATAAGTATTCAATCAATCAATCAATCAATCAATCAATCAATCAATCAAACCCTCCTGAGTGAGAACTTACTCCAATAAAGGGAATGAACTTCTGGTATGAGTCTTCATCTCGCCTGAGGAAGAGAAATGATAGAATGAGTTTCCTCAACGTTTCCTGTGATCCAGTATAGACTAGAACAGTGGTTTTCAACCCTTTTCATATCAAGGTCCATTATTGTCTCCACCAGGCCGAAGGCATGGGGAGAGAGTATGTTTTGCACTCCGTCCGTGTGTGTGTCTGTCCGTCCGTCTGTGTACAGCTAATCTCCGGCACCATTAACTTGGTCGATGCCACATTTTGTACACTCCCTGGATGCCAACGATGAACCTCTGCCCCCAAATTTTCCAGAACGGCCTATTATAGCGCCACCAGGAGGCCGACATTTGTAAAACAATTTTTTTTATATTACTCCTCCAGATTCTGTCCAAAAATCCCACAAATCATTACACAGTATCTCTATAGTCATGTGTTCAAGACGGATCTGTCCGATATTTCATATTCCATCCTAATTGGCTAACAATTAGCTTATGGCTAACTCTGGCACATTTACATGGAAGCGAAAACTGAAATGTTGATTAATGAGCATTGTCCCTGTCAAATAAATAAATAAATAAATAAACAAACATTGGCTTTCAAAGTTTTTGAAAGCCAAGTAAGATTTTGTCTACAATTCCATGCTTTTGCCAAATGTTTCTTCTACTTTCTCTAATTGTGTAGACTTCTTGTAAATTAAGTCATGCAGATGTTTAACAATAATTAAAAGTTAGATCTATAAGGGTCCATTGGTTACCAACTCCCCATCATTTAGCTGGGGACAACCTGGAACCGCCTCAAGGACCACTGGTGGTCCCCGGACCACTGGTTGAAAACCACTTGACTAGAGGGTTACTTAACCAACTAAGACCTGAAACCGATTCTACAAAATTAATGCCTTCTAAATAAGTAGTTCTCAAACTGTTTTCGAAATTCAAAATTATGTGGCTCTCTGTGGCTCTGGGCCCAGCTACTGTACATGTGTACAGACACACTAGAGCCATATGAACCCCCTAAAGTAGACCCCTTAGGTCTGGGGCATGGCCTACTGCTTGTTCCCACAGTTAGAATAAAACATGGTGAAACAGCATTTCACTACCATGCGTCACAAACCTGGAATAATATTCCAGATTGCATTAGACACAACCCTTGCCGTTTTTTTTAAGTCAAAGTTAAAAACATATTTATTTAAACATTGCTTTCTCCACCCAATGAATGAATGAAGGCTAAGAACAGCTATAGGCATTCCCTGGGTTTGAAATGAGCTGTTCAGTCACTTTTTATTATTTATTTTTTAGTATTATTATTTATTTTTATATTTGTTATACTGTATAATATGTTGAACTGTGATTGTATGTGTTTTTGAGGGGTGCTAGCCCCTCCTATATACAGCTTTTTTTTCACAGTTACAATAACATAAGTTGACAAATGAATTCATGAAGAAGTATATTCATTTTTATTGGATGATGTACGACGACAAGAGCACCCCTCACTTCACATGGGTGTGATTTTTTATTATGTGAAGCACTTTTGAGTTGCCTTGGTGCACTGTATGAAAGGTGCTCCTTGCCTTGTAGTAGAGGAGCATAGGCAGAGAGAATGGTGATTTCGCACTAATTGTGCATGCGTGCGTGCGTGCGTGCGTGCGTGTGTGTGTGTTGAGCGTGCGTGCGTGCGTCCACACTCACGTCCTGTGCTTGCAGGTAAGCATGGCCTCAGCGATAGGCAGCTGGTGAGTAACCGTGGATCCACTGATGTACTGGCTGATTCTACCTGCTACGTCCAACACGTCTGTACGCAACACAACATAGAAGAGAGAGAGATAGGGGAGAGAACATTTTATACAGGCCTAGGGAGAACGGGGGTGCATGTATGTGTGTGTGTACGTGCATTCATGTGTGTGTGTGTGTGTGTGTGTGTGTGTGTGTGTGTGTGTGTGTGTGTGTGTGTGTGTGTGTGTGTGTTACCTGTTGTCTGTGGAGGTTCTGAGCGGCTGAACACATCTCTCCACACCCCGTCCAGGAACGCAGAACTGTAACGGTTGTCAAGAGTGCCCAGGTGCTTGGCAACAGGATGGGAGCCTGGTGTGTGTGTGTGTGTGTGTGTGTGTGTGTGTGTGTGTGTGTGTGTGTGTGTGTGTGTGCGTGGAGGGGGGATGGGGGAGAGATGGGGGAGAGAGAATGAAAAGAAAGTCAGAAATAATGCTTTGACACAGGGGTGAAAAATGGGTTACAAAATTGTGGGATAAAAAAGAATAATAATGCTTTGTCCACATGCACACAGGTATCTTTTTATAAACTGATCCTTTTAGTTTTTGAAAATCTCCGCGTCTACACGGTCCCCGTTTATCAATACCTGTCCGTCCGACACGAAATCGTAGCTAAAGAAGTGGCGGAGCCAGCAGCCAAAACCTTTTGCAACCAGATCTTATTTTAATGATGTTTGGGAGTCAAGAAACACTTTCCTGGGGGGTTTATGTGGGTAATTTAGATATTTTCAAAAAATAAATATATATTTCAAAGTGCCAGTGATGTCATGGACACTGGTCTCACTTCCTTCCTGGACTACATGTTGTCTCAGTAAGACAGCCCTCTACCTCTCCACAAGGTGGGGTGAGTGCAGCAAAGCATTATGGTCATTGTAGTAATCCAGCAGTGAGAGTACCCACATAAAACCCCCAGGAAAGTGTTTCTTGTCTCCCAAACATCATTAAAATAAGACCTGGTTGCAAAAGGGGTGAAGTGGCCCTTTAAACAATGATGGCCAATGTTGATAATTTTCTCTCTCTCTCTCTCTCTCTCTCTCTCTCTCTCTCTCTCTCTCTCTCTCTCTCTCTCTCTCTCTCTCTCTCTCTCTCTCTCTCTCTCTCTCTCTCTCTCTCTCTCTCTCTCTCTCTCTCTCCTCTCTCTCTCTCTCTCTCTCTCTCTCTCTCTCTCTCTCTCTCTCTCTCTCTCTCTCTCTCTCTCTCTCTCTCTCTCTCTCTCTCTCTCTCTCTCTCTCTCTCTCTCACCCAGAGGGACCACCAGGATCCTCATGTGGTTCAGCCAATCAGACGTCTTGTTGGCCAGCTGGGTGACAAAGAACTGCAGGATGGCTCCCAGGTAGCTCTGACTGCCCACCGCCGCCACCTTCACCGGCCGGGGCATGGACGAGTTACAGTTACAGCTAGGAGGAGAGAGAGAGAGATGATTTAGGGACTTGATTGAATACTTTATTAGTCAGAAATGTAAACAGCACGTGGTGCAGCAAGACATTAAATAGTAAATGGTGCATTTATATAGCGCCTTTTATCCAAAGCGCTTTACACTGACTGAAAGAGAATAACATCCGTCGTAGTAAGAGTCTTGTTTAATAATGCTGAGGATCCGCAACAGCCGTCAATCCAGACAAACACGTTTCGGCGCGCAGGCCTTCGTCAGTGTCAGAATTTGCATCACATTCACCCATTCACTGATGCCAGAGGAAACCTTGCTCAAGGACACTTAATTCGACACTAACTCTGGGGGAGCCCGGGATCGAACTGTGAACCTTGCGGTTCCCATCCGGTCACTCTACCCCTGAGCAACTGCCGCCCGCACGTTAAAGCTATGAGGATAACACAACGAGAGAATAAAGGTCCTTTCAGAGGGGGAGCGGGTGACGCAGGTTCAATGAGAGTTCTGCTCATGAGGGACGCGACAATTTCACAGGACCGCGCCCACAGAAATACGTTTGGGTAAACGCAGACGTCTCTCATTGAAAATGAATTACAAGGCGCGTCGGTCAGTCGCTGCCCGTCTGAAAAGACCTTAAGGAGGGAGGACAATAGAATGAAGATCAGTGGGCAGGAGAGAGAGAGAGAGAGACATTCAGGAGGAAACCGAGTCATCCTAAAAGTGAAGTAATGACATTAAAATTCTAGTCTAGTTGAGTGTGTGTGTGTGTGTGTGTGTGTGTGTGTGTGTGTGTGTCATACCACATGAATCATACAGTATGTGTGTTTTGGTTGCGTGTGCATATGATGAAACACTGAAAGCTTCCAGATGCGTGGCTATATGCATATTACATTTTACACTGTAACAGTCATAAATCATGGATGTGTGTGTGTGTGTGTGTGTGTGTGCGTGCGTGCGTGCGTGCGTGCGTGCGTGCTGTACGGTACGTGCGCGTGTGCAATCTGCACATGCATTAGTACTACTAACAACACTTCACAGGTTTTGTGCCCCAGACGTCTTTATAATTACACCTGTAGGAGACCCAGGACGTCTGGGGACGCCTTTATTTATTGGTATAAAACCGGATCACTAAAACCTTTTGACAGTTTCCCAGGCAACGCCTTGTGCAGCGCTCTCTGAAATGTTTTGCACTGCATGCGTGCAGCCGTTCACTTCCTTGTTTACCCGACAAAACTGTCTATTATCTCTGAATCTACGTTGCTCTCCATGGTTTTGATCAGAACGGCAACGTTCTGTCCTCATTTCGGACTTCACCAAGCACCTCGTTTGGAATATTAACGCTTCTAAAGATCAGACTTATTAGCGCGAGGTAGTAATGGGACATTTCACCTCCCGGTTTTGGGGGGAAATGGAAGCGGGGCTTTTCAGAGTAAAATCTACCTCATCTGCTGGGCACTCTAGCGCCTTTGTTTTGAAAAATTCCAGGGCATAAAAAGTGTTAAAAATAAGTGTGTGTAATGCAAGCACTCACAACTTCTGGATGCGTGTGAGAATAGCGGACAGCACAGCTTGTATCTCTGCCCCGGAGCACGTGCACACCACCGGATGTCTCTGAGCCTGGAGCTGTTCTGCCACGTACTGCAACACACACACACACACACACACACACACACGCACGCACGCACGCGCACGCACGCAAAGACACGTAATCAATCACTAAACATAACACACATCTATGGAGGGTATGCGCATGCATAAAGTCAATGGCAAAATGGAGTGGTAAAGTGAGTTTAATATCGTTTAATGCAATCAAATAGGACTTTTCTGTGTGGATGTATTTGCTGTCAAGGCCAGAAAGTAGGTTTTTGCCACTCAGTCAGTAGGCGTTCGCGCATAACTTCCGGGTATGATGACATACCCTCTAAAATCAAAACCTCTTATGTCCAAATTGTCCATATTTAAACTTTTTGTGTTTCTTCATAATTTGACGCCCTACTGCTTGATCATACTACAGCAGTGGTTTTCAACCAGTGGTGCAAAAACAACTATGTACTGTACTGTACATAAACCGTGAGCATGCACGCACACACACACACACTTACCTGTCCCTGCCAGTCGGTTCCATTCACCAGGATGAGACTCTCTGGCAGCGCAGACTCAGACAGCAAGATCTGGTTTAGTTGATCGTACACAGCCTTCCTCAACACCTGCATGTGCACACACGCACACGCACACGCACACACACACACACACACACACACACACACACACACACACACACACACACACACACACACACACACACACACACACACACACTAAATACACACAGTACAGAACAAACTACCACCTTGCAGACTGTGACACAGATCATTTTCAGATGACCCGTCACAGCATCCATAATTAATTTATCCCCCAGTCATACATTCCCCTCCGCATTCTTTACTTACAGAGCACAGAGAGAGAGAGAGAGAGAGAGAGAGAGAGAGAGAGAGAGAGAGAGAGAGAGAGAGAGGGAGAGGGAGAGAGAGAGAGAGGTGGAAGACAAGGCAGTGTTTTAATGAGCTCTCAGTGGTCTAATGAGCTGTGTGGGAAAGGCTGTGATGTCTTCTTTCCTTAAGCTCACATATAATGGATGAAAAGTGACAACTGTGAATACAGGACCCTCTTTTAAAGGATTCCCCTCATGCATCTCAAACTCTAGGATGCACTGAAACTATCAATACAATGTGCGTGTTGTTGTTGTTGTTGATGAGGGTTAGGAAGAGATAAATGCATGTTTCCTTTTTGGAAGTGGGTTGTGCATTCAAATGCTGGACTGTACCTGTGATCTGTACCTCAAACAGTTGATGTTGAGTTGCCCAAGTTTGTGCAGCTACTATTGTTTGTGTCCAATGATTTCTTGTTAAATGTGAACGCAAATTAAAAATGTTAAGTGTGTGTGTGTGTGTGAGTGGGTGGGTAGGTGCGTGCGTGCGTGCGTGCGTGCGTGCGTGCGTGCGTGCGTGTGTGCGTGCGTGCGTGCGTGCACAGCTCCGTACCGGCGTGCTGTGTCCTAGCTCCGGGGACCTCTCGGAGTCGGAGCTGTTGGTCCTCTCGCTCAGCGGTTTGGACAGCTGTCTCTCCTTCATGGGGGTGCTGCCATGCTTCTGTCGGGGGGTGTGGCTTCCATCCAACCTGTGTGTCAGTGTGTGTGTGTGTGTGTGTGTGTGTGTGTGTGTGTGTGTGTGTGTGTGTGTGGTGGGAGTCATAGGTTAGTGGTTCTTGTTTTTCTTCCCTCAACCAAACAAAACCCAACAGCTATACCCGTCTAAATTGTTCTCAGCTGGTAACCCTATATTGTTTGTGATGCCTGATACTTATACTTAGATTGCAAGCACAGAAAAATCTACAAGCTCACTATAGGTCGCAATGCAACGCTTTAATTGTGTGCTTGTAGATCGGGCTATCTTCGGCCGGCACGCTAAGCGGCATGCAACCAAGAATGAAAATACTTTCTCTGCTGGACCTCATCATTCAGTGTCGAAAATAATAAAGCTGCTTTCAAGCAAAGATAGAAATGCTTTATCACAGTGGTTTTCAACCAGTTGTCCTTGAGGAGGTTCTAGGTGGTCCCCAGCTAAATGATGGAGAGTTGGTAACCAAATGGACACTTATAGAACTTTAACTCTAAAATGAAAACAATGGACCCTAATGGGTAAATTTGGTTTAATTTATATAGACTCTCAAGAGTTAAATTATTGTTTGTATTACTTAAGTAAAAAAATAATTGTTATTTTGATCAACGTTTGCCTGCCATCTCTCCTATGGTACCTCTTTTATGTTTTGTTGTACCCTGTATGATGATTTGAGGGTTCCACTGTTAGAGGCAATGCAACAAAGAAATCCTGATCTATTCTGAGAAGATGATGGTTAGAAGTTAAGTTAGACTGGTTATTTAATAATGAAGTATTTAGGACAGCCCAGTTTGTTTCTAGAGCCTGGAGTAGAAGACAATCCCAGCTCTTCAAGTACGTACATGTGTCTCCTGTTACAGGCCTAATGGTGTATTTTATTTTATGGTATTTTATTTTATGTTGTATATTATGTAATCTGCCTTGTAAGGATCTGGAGTGTATTAGTCAGTTTGGTATTCACTTGATCATTGTTTGCAAACTGTCATGTCGGTTTATTGTCATTGTATATGTAAACTGTAAAACGTGTCCTGTATGTCCATATGGGCTGGGCTTCTTCAGAAGCATGACACTTAAATAAAGAATCAATCAATCAATCAGGTACCAACGCCAATACAGCATGGAAATGTGCACATATTCCTTAGTTTTGGATCTGAAAGGCTAAATCTCATGGTGGACCATGGCTCAAATGTAGAATAAATAATGGGCCTTGATATGAAAAGGGTTGAAAACATAAGGTCAGTCCATCTCCACCTGATTAACACTGTGTACATTCATTTTAGTGCAACATCTTCAGCAGTATCAAAGCAGTTACCTCTTGTTGCCACTTGGGGCCACTAGCATATGGTATATACGCAAAAAGTGAACATTGTCCATCTCTATGCTCCTCAGGGTATTGGCAATTTGGCATTAATGTCAAATATATGCATAGTATAGAGCAGGGGTTTTCAATCCTTTTAATTTCAAGGCCCATTATGTATTTGGTATTTGAGCCACGGGCCACCATTTGATGATTAACAATCATTTAACTCTTGTGACCGTAAAATGAAACCAAATGATTTCATTTCAAAGTTCTCATAAGGGTCCATTTTGTTACCAACTCTCCATAATTTAGCTGGGGACCACCTGGAACCTCCTCAAGGACCACTGGTTGAAAACCACTGGTATAGTGTCTGGCAGATTGAATTTGTCTGGGTGTCCATCCTTACCTGGGAGAAGGCAGGGTCTGGCCCTCACTCTTGCTGCTCTTCATGGGCGTACGGGGTTTCTCAGCCACAGACACGGTGATGCAGGGGCCCACCTCGGCACACATCTCCTGGTCTGTGAGCTCCTAGACACACACACAGACAGATTGTGTGTCATCTTGGGGGGACTCTAGACAATTTTATTTTATCATCTCTCCCACACATTCCATCTCTCTCTCTTGCTGTCGCTCTCCCTCCCTCCCTCTTGCTCTCTCTCTCCCTCCCTCCTTCTCTCTCCCTCAGCACAGATGGAAATGTATCTGTAATATCCCCCTTGGAGTTTCATTACCACGGGTCCTGACTCACCATAATAGTACGCACGCACACGCACACACACACACACACACACACACACACACACACACACACACACACACACACACACACACACACACACACACACACACACACACACACACACACACACACAACTGTTCATTTGAGGGACAAAATTATCACTTGTGTGGGACAAGTGGGATGGGGTAATAGCAACGTAGGCCTAATATTGCCTATAATGTTGTTATTAAACCCCTCTGGAGTCTCACCAGTGTGTCCGTCTCGGACGCAGACAGGGCTTCTTCTAGGTTGCGGCTGCGGGAGGTCTTCATCTTCTCCAGGGGAGGCTGCTCCCCCTGCTGGAGGGGAGATTGGGGAGAAAATTAATAAAGTCCTTAATTATCAATCTGGATAAAAAATTAAAAAGCACTTCAGTAGTAATATGTACTGGAGTGACATTGAACTGTGTGGTTGAACCTGGAGGTGTACAGTGAGCTGCTGGGCATGGATACAGTAACCACTGAACCTGGAGGTGTACAGTGAGCTGTGTGGTTGAACCTGGAGGTGTACAGTGAGCTGTGTGGTTGAACCTGGAGGTGTACAGTGAGCTGTGTGGGTGAACCTGGAGGTGTACAGTGAGCTGTGTGGTTGAACCTGGAGGTGTACAGTGAGCTGTGTGGTTGAACCTGGAGGTGTACAGTGAGCTGTGTGGTTGAACCTGGAGGTGTACAGTGAGCTGCTGAGCATGGATACAGTAACCACTGAACCTGGAGGTGTACAGTGAACTGTTTTAGCTCAGTGGTTCCCAAACCTGTTAATTAGAGTGTGCAAATGGAACCATTTGTACACTCTCTGAGTTACAGACCCATAAGCCATTTGGTTCCAAACTATAATTTAGCTGGGGACCCCCTGGAACTCCCTCACGGACCCCTGGGGGTCCCCGGACCCCATTTGAGAACCACTGCTTTAGCTGACACAGCTCTGGCTAATTTGCTGCTACCCCGAAATACTATGCTTATCTGCTTTGGAGCTTCTCATATTGCACTGGAGACATGAGACCCGATCACAATGTGGACAGCACACACACATAAATGCACCTTTTATTTAAAAAATAAAACGCAAACGGGTAACAAGATACAGCAGGATTGGTATGTCATCCACATACGGACCATATTTTAAGGCAATTTATAAACGCAGTCCTAGAAATCCAAAGTTAAATACGCATCACCAAGTGTGTGTGTGTGTGTGTGTGTGTGTGTGTGTGTGTGTGTGTGTGTGTGTGTGTGTGTGTGTGTGTGTGTCTGCGTGCCTGCGCGTGCGCACACACAATCATGTAGCCTTTTGGAATAGAACCCGTTTAATTGGAATGTTCGTTCGGTATTTAAACGGTGAGTTATTTCAGTCGGGTTCTCCCCCCGAGGCGATATACAGTAAGGCGCTGAAGAGAATGTTAAGGTTTTTGTGGAAAATGTGCTGACCTGTCGAGGGTGTGTTGTGTCGTGTAGTCGTATGAAGTCTATTATCCCTGCAGGGCTTAATCAGCTTTGTACTACCACTGTACTAGCTGTTAAAAGCATGGTACACATAGCCAGTACATTATACTACCACTGTACTAGCTGTTAAAAGCATCGTACACATAGCCACTACATTATACTACCACTGTACTAGCTGTTAAAAGCATCGTACACACAGCCACTACATTATACTACCACTGTACTAGCTGTTAAAAGCACCGTACACATAGCCAGTACATTATACTACCACTGTACTAGCTGTTAAAAGCACCGTACACATAGCCAGTACATTATACTACCACTGTACTAGCTGTTAAATGCATGGTACACATAGCCACTACATTATACTACCACTGTACTAGCTGTTAAAAGCATCGTACACATAGCCACTACATTATACTACCACTGTACTAGCTGTTAAAAGCATCGTACACATAGCCACTACATTATACTACCACTGTACTAGCTGTTAAAAGCATCGTACACATAGCCACTACATTATACTACCACTGTACAAGTGGCAGCGGTGGCCGAACGGATAGCGGCGCGGTCTTGATACCGGAAGGTTCCTAGTTCGAATCAGCCGTCCTACACGTTCAAATTACCACCGCTGAAGTGCCCTTGAACAAGGCATTGAACCACTACGATGAAATGTGTTCTATGAGCAGGGCCTGGCTGGAAACAAGTTCTTGAGCTTAGCCCAGATACCCTGGGTAAATATAGATTTCATTTCATTTCATTAGCTGTTAAAAGCATCGTACACATAGCCAGTACATTATACTACCACTGTACTAGCTGTTAAAAGCACCGTACACACAGCCACTACATTATACTACCACTGTACTAGCTGTTAAAAGCATCGTACACATAGCCACTACATTATACTACCACTGTACTAGCTGTTAAAAGCATCGTACACATAGCCACTACATTATACTACAACTGTACTAGCTGTTAAATGCATCGTAAACATAGCCACTACATTATACTACCACTGTACTAGCTGTTAAAAGCATCGTACACATAGCCACTACATTATACTACCACTGTACTAGCTGTTAAAAGCATCGTACACATAGCCACTACATTATACTACCACTGTACTAGCTGTTAAAAGCATCGTACACATAGCCACTACATTATACTACCACTGTACTAGCTGTTAAAAGCATCGTACACACAGCCACTACATTATACTACCACTGTACTAGCTGTTAAAAGCATCGTACACATATTAGCCAGTACATTATACTACCACTGTACTAGCTGTTAAAAGCACCGTACACATAGCCAGTACATTATACTACCACTGTACTAGCTGTTAAAAGCATCGTACACATAGCCACTACATTATACTACCACTGTACTAGCTGTTAAAAGCATCGTACACATAGCCACTACATTATACTACCACTGTACTTGCTGTTAAAAGCATCGTACACATAGCCATTAGCCACTACATTATACCGGGTGCTCATAAATCCCAGGAACCAGTGAAGCACATTTTGTCCATTAAACTCTCCAAGGGTCCACCCCATTTGGAAGATTTCTTCTTCTTTTAATGTTTATTAGAAGCTATAGAATAGTTGAGAAAGTCTGAGACAAGCTAGAGAGAGAATTCCATGCAGCAAAGGCCTGGAGTCAACCCAGAGGATCAATATTATTTAGTAGCCATTTATTTAACCAACAATTATAAGTGTTAATGGTTAAACAATCGATTGTGTTCCGACTAGGATAAATGGAACTAACATAGTAATTTAAAAAAACAATACCATGACATTTCTTTTACGTAAAGTTTTTTGGAAAAATATCATTAGGGGCGCCGATGGCTTGGTGGTTAAAGCACAAATGCAGCCAGACAATGAGTCACAGGTTCGATTCCCGAGCACGACATCCTTTGCTGCGTGTCACTCCACATACTGGAGTGATGCATGCTGGGAGAGGATAGTTTTGGGGTGACAGGACACTTTCTAAAAGTATATGTTCAACTACGTCTGCAACCTGAAAAAAGCTAAGTCCAATCCCAGCCAAGTGGCCGTGGGGCCAGACTATTTATTTTCTTTGCCCCGGCAGATTGAGAACCAACGTCGGACCTATAGTCATAAGATCCCACAATGACCCGCATTGTTAATTCCATTGCCAATTATATTTTAATCAACAGTCACTCAAAGGTTTACAATTCGAAATGTGTCGCCTTACGGCTCTCTTCAAGAGAGAAAAAGAGATTAAGATAGTGTTATTGCTCGTCTGATTGAAAAGTCAATGTCAACGTCTCTTATAGTGAAAACGATATTACGGTATATAAAACTTTCATTAGGGTTTAAAACGGATGGTGTGCGTTTTAGAGCTATGCTGCCCACAGCCACATTACGGGGACAGGACAGATGAGCACACAGCACTCCCTACTCACAACATCTCCCCGTGGCTTAGGGTTGACGACAAGTACAGCATCTTGCAATGGGTCTGGTCCACAAAATTTGCTATACACCACCATGATACCCATGTACCTGTCTAAATACTGCCTTAATGTCAACAAAGTCCACACGCACAACACCAGAGGGAGTTCAACAAACCACGTGCAACCCAGATTTGGCACAAACAAGGGACTAAATTAATTTCGCTCCTATGCCACCAAAATGTGGAACGCCCGACTGACAGCAATTAAGACATGTGAATCCCTTGACTCCTTCAAAACCGCTCTGAAAGGGCACCTACGGACGGCTGCAATTAGACACTGGCCTCCATAAATAAAGTCTGAGTCCCCCCCCCCCACCCCCTTCTCTGTTTTTCCCTTTTTACTTCCTTTATATGATGATTTCCCCTTTTTTTTATATAAATATTTGTACGTCTCTAAATGTTCTGATTAATTGAAAATGGTGGACCCTGTTGTAAACAAGTATAATCATGGTGTCGTCCACAGTAACAGTTTTTGTATTGACTTGTGCTTTCGTTTGAAATGTACCCATTCTGCATATACTGTTAAATACAATTTGTAATGTGTCTCTGATCATTACAGTCTGCCTATCTTTCTCTCCCTTTGCCTCGCTCTACAATTTAGGCCATCGGTTCTCAAATTTCAATTTCAAGTCAAGGATCCCTAAATTGATATGTAATTTGGCTGCGGAACGGAACAATGGAACCATTTGTACACTCTGAGTTACAGACCCATAAGGGTCCATTTGGTTCCTAACTATCATTTAGCTGGGGACCCCCTGGAACTCCCTCAAGGACCCCTGGGGGTCCCCGGACCCCACTTTGAGAAGCAATGACATACAGTACACGCGTCACTCGCGTCTCTCCCCAACACAACGACGCACCTGCCTCGAGGACATGTGTTCCCAACCATTGCAGCAACCATCGCAGTCTGATTCAACACCCCTTGATCACTATTCACCACCATGTCCAGCTGTGTAAGCTCCCATTATCATCAACAATGAACAAAAGCCCCAGACGAACGCACGAACGTACACGCTCCCAGGTGGATGGATGAGCAGTTAGGGATGGCGTGGGCATGATGTGCACACATGGACTGCGACAGACCCATGCCTGCTGTGACACCATGTGTTTTTACACGGGGATAAAATACAAAAGAAAGCAAAAGAAGCACTGCGGAAAAGTCTTGCCAAACAGAAATGTGATGAATGTGTCTGTAAACGCTCAACATTAAGAGACAACGTCGATACAGTGGCCTATATACAACATTACAACAAGGCATTTTCAAAGCTAGAGTGGACACGGCGACAGAGAGATGCAGCTGGCCATTAATTGATTAAATAATTAACACATTGAACACAAGCAAAGATCGATCCCAGGATATAATGAAATGCAATGATGCAATGGAGGAGAGAAAGAGAGAGAGAGAGAGACAGACAGACAGACAGACAGACAGACAGACAGACAGACAGACAGACAGACAGACAGACAGACAGACAGACAGACAGACAGACAGACAGACAGACAGACAGACAGACAGACAGACAGACAGACAGACAGACAGACAGACAGACCGGTTGAAGGTGGATTCACGCATCACTGGATACAATGAGCATTGTTTTCATGATGTGGTCCGACTGGCACATCTGACCACATCCTGACTGCATTGCACTGCAATGTGTTCTGCCTTGCATTAGCATGCCTTTTTCCTTATCCAGATACAGATGACATCATAACCCTGCAAGACCCACCGTTGCAACATTACAACCATTTACATTCAAATTAATTAATTAAAACAAAAATGTCTGTTCTTTTTTCACCTAAACATCATCATTGATGTTCATTGTTTAGTCTTGCAATGCCACAGAGGCAGAAATTCACACAACTTCAAAATCTCTGGACTTTAACAATTGTTTACATTTAACCTTTAACCCTGAAAAAAAGTAAGTAAAATGCCTGTAATATATATATTTTTTCAGTTTGTAAAAAACATTTGTTTGTAAAAAAAAATATTTTGTCAACCAACAGAAATTAACATACTACTATATACCCCAACATAAGTAAAACAAACTTTTCATTGTCTTTTGTTTCCTTTTCTATCTAATTATTTAGATTATTTATTATTTTTAACCTTACTGTTGTTCTTGGGGAGCGTGTGCAAAACCATAAATGTCTCCTCCTGCGATACGTGCACATGGATGGATGGATGGATGGATGGAGTCACCAGCCACTTCTTTTCAACTGACAATGACAGAGTTTCACCAGCGGGAGGATGTGATGTGATGTGATGTGTGTGGGGTTATTTATCCCAATGCTTCTCCCTGCTTAACCAACACAAGCTGCACGATTCTTGCTGAAAATGTGAATCTAGATTTATTTTTCGATCGATTTAATTTCGATTCTTCTCACACGATTCTCATTTTTTTCCCATGAAATGATGTATTGTCTTTAGTCTGTAGTTGTTGAACATTAATACTGTACGTTCAAAATGTGGCACCTTGAGCCAACGACTGTGGCGTTAAACATCAAAGATTAATTGGACACAAACTAGTGCTGCACGATTCACGCTCAAATTTACAAATTAGATCTCATAGGTGTCTGAATCTAGATCTCAATCTTTTTTCGATGAATTGTGCAGCACTACAGCCAACCTATATGGGCTGGTTTGCAACCTTGAAACATGGGTTTACAGTTACACTGTGTGACACAGACAGAATAGGAACTGAAAAATATACCAAACTATAGTTCCACTGATCCAAGCCAGAACACAATCAATTGATTGAACATTCAATTAAACATGCTCGCGCCCACAAACGCTTTTAACGTTTTCAAGAGGTTTTTTGTGTTCACTGTCTGGAGAAAAGCTTGTAAGAATCGAAGCCTTCAACACCACTGTGTGATCACCATCACAACCACCAGGTGGTTCGGGTATCTGGTTAGGATGCCGCTCGAGCGTCTCCCTAGGGAGGTCCTCGAGGCATGTCCCACTGGGAGGAGAACCCCGGGCAGACCAAGGATGAGATGGAGGGATTACATCGACTCACTGGCCTTGAAACGCCTCGTGATCCACCAGGAGGAAGTTACTAATGTTGCTCTAGAGACTGAGAGGGAAGTCTAGAGCGCTCTAGTGGAGCTGTTGCCCCCGCGACCCGACTACGGATAAGCAGTTGAAGATGAATGGATGGAAATCAAGCTGGATGGATGGATGGATCCTAGTGGTGTTTTCATGTTACTTACTGGGCTGAAGGTGTCTCGACCCAGACTGCCTTTACTGTTCAGGCTGCCGATCTCCGTCTGGGAACTGGACTGGGACATTCCCTCAAAGAAAGGCCTGCGCACACACGCACGCACACACACGGGCACACACACACACACGCGCACACACACACAGGGGGTGGTCATTCTTAGATCAGGTTGAGAACTTGAGATTAAACTAAAGTGTAGGCTAATTTAAATGTAGCCTAAGCAAGCAAGCAAGCCACTTTGCGGATGTAAGTCCACTCCAAGTGTGTTTCAATCACTCCAATCACTCCATTCAAAATCAAGCTGGAGTTTCATTTAGATCTGGCTGAGATGAAACTAAAGTGTAGTAGGGTAGGCTACATGTCAAATAAAGCCCCACAGCAACGACTCACTTTCCCCAGCAGAGTGGGCATTGCTTTATTTTACTTTATTTGTTTATGTAGACGGGACAATGCATATTAATGGACATTACGTAAATGCTATGTAAATACACCAGATTTAGCAAAAATGCTCATTTTCATCCGCAGTCCCCACATAAAAACATAAAACAAAACAAGCAAAAAGTACCTTACATTTAGGAAACAAAGCATTAATGCATGCATGCATGCATGCATGCATACATGCATACATGCATACATGCATACATACACAAGGAAAGTACAAAGGTGTAAAGTGCATCTATGGAATTTAGCAGCGGCGATACAGATTAGTAACTAAAGTAACGTGTGCATAAGGTACAGTATTGCTTTCAAATTAATACAGGATTCAAGCGAATACAGGATATGCTGTCAAAGTGCACTAGACTATAGGTTTGGTTGTTGAGTAACCATTTTTGCATTGCAACTCTCACTTCCACCAGCAGAGGGGGCATTGTATTGGCATAATTTGGCAACCAGTTCTGTCAGCTTTGTCTATCCAAGAGGTGCCTGACCTTGTCTCGTGTCCTTTATTACCTGTGTGTGTGTGCGTGCGTGCGTGCGTGCGTGCGTGCGTGCGTGCGTGCGTGCTGATAACTACAGTATGTATGCATGTATGTATGTATGCATGCACACAGCCACATGAACGTATCAGTGCCAGGGATGCAATTAGACTAGTAGTGGATGATACAACATATTTGAATGCTGTTAACGATCAACTAATTTGCATCTTGGAAGATGAAACCGCCCCCCTGATTTGTCTTCATGCTGCTCAAGAGACAGATTCTACGCCCTCTCATTTCACATATTATATAATACATATAATACATATTATATTATATAATATTGTTTTTAAGGATTGTATAGGATAAGGATAGGCTAAAGAATTAGCACTGTGCTTCAGCCTATGCCTCTTTCGGTCAGTGAATTTGTATTTTGCGTGTGATTTGGATGGACATTTCGGATAATAACGTTCTTGTTGTAAGTCCACACAAGGTTTGAATGTCTAGTGTACATATGTCTACCTCAGTGTAGGTCTGGGTCTATGGATTGTACACAGTACCTCAGTGAAGGTCTGGGTCTATGGATTGTACACAGTACCTCAGTGTAGCTCTGGGTCTATGGATTGTGCAACGTACCTCAGTTTGGGTTTGGGCGTGCTGAGGATGCTGTCGGTCTCCTCCATCTCCGGGCCGCTGTCGCTGGGGTTGTACATCTCCAGACTGTCATAGAGCTCGTCCAGGTCCTCCTCCACCTCCTGGATCTGCTCCCTGGACACATGCTCCAGGCCGAAGCCCACCTGGTATACCGCACGCACGCACGCACACACACACGCACGCACGCACAAACACACAGGTACAGAAGATCATTGTGTTTTCCTTGTATATACCAGGTCTAACTTACTTCCCGAAGGCTAGCCCTTTTTAGAGCATTTAGATGTTGGGTGATGTGTGTGTGTGTGTGTGTGTGTGTGTGTGTGTGTGTGTGTGTGTGTGTGTGAGAGAGAGAGAGACAGAGAGAAAGAGAGTGAGAGAGGCGAGAAGGTGGTGCCTACCTCATCAGACACTTTGAACCTTTTCAGCAAGGCGACAAACTTCTGCTTGATGTTGGGTTGCTGAAGGGGTAGAACAGGACATAATCACTTAGCAGATAGCATGAGAAACTCTCGTCTTATCGTCGATGATGTCACTCAGTAGAAGCCGTATCTCTGTGTTTTTACTTTTTGTGGGGGGGGGGTTTTCCGTAAATTACTTACAATACTATACTATACAACTACAGCGTCACACAAAGCATCAAAAGTGGCAGATCTGCAAGCTGCTACTGCTGCCATCTCAGAATTGAAGCGCAGATTGAGGTGATCATACAGAACATCGATGTTTTAGGAGCTTAACACTTAGACCGCTATCATTTATTGAAAAATTAGGATCTAATTCACGCCAGCATTTTTTAAATTTGAGCTCTTATTTTGAAAAGCCGCCATTTCCGGTCCACAACCGGTAGTCCTACGTTAGGAGTTTTCACACAGCTGTGTGGGCCTTGTTTACAATGTGAATCCAGGCCGGAGCTCCGGAGAGCTCTAGATTGTCAGCTCTGTGCCGTCAAAGAAACGCTGTTTTGACCAAAAATGCCATCTGGGACAAGGAATAGGAGTTACAGGCGATTGAAAGAAATGGATAGAATGGATGCTTATGGCGACGACGATCTAAGATGGGCGATCCAGCGCTGTGCTAACAACACAGCTAGCTAACCGGCTAACGTGAGTAGCATTTTGGCTCGAGCAATCGAACGCGCTATAAAAGCTCAATTGCCGAAGGCCGTCGGCAATGGCGTTAAGCGCCAGTATCAAAATTAAACTTCAATTGACTTTAATCGTCGGCAATGGCGCGGAGGGTGTTAATAAAATAAAATAAAACCTTGCGGGACTGTAACAGCGCTGCGCTTGTGATGAAAACGAAAGTATCTATTTGATTTGATGTATCTATTTAGCACAGTATAAAAACGGTAAAGAACAAAATAAAATAAAATTGTGCTGGGAGGAGTGCTGGGAGGAGGCAAGAAGCCCGAAGGGCTTATACGAGGCCTCAACCTGTGTACAACAAAACAATAAAGATAGAGTGATTTTTGTACTTTTTCTGTTTTGCATGTGTCTATGGAGTTAACATTACTCTAATAGACCCCCAGGTGTGGTTATAATATTCAAATATGTCTTCTGTGTATTTTTGGATTCTTCCTGAAAGATGGAAGCCTTTGAGTCAAAAGGCCCAATCGAAATAACACCATTTTAGTGACATCATAACCCTACCTAGGCTTAAGTTCAGGTGGGTGGTGCTAATGTGAAAACCAGGTATACTTAATGAACTGGTGGTTGTGGCCACATAAAAACATATTTTTAACACTTGCTGTACACTTTTTCTCCAAATCTTCCTCCTAGTATGATCATAGTAGCTGATGATCGTTCAGCTACTAAGTTGCAAAAAAAAAACAAGGTTTTCTGAAAAACCTATGTTTCTATGTCAGTCGTTCTCAAACGTTTTCATGTGAAGGAGCCCCAGAATTATCTGAATTTGGTCGCCGACCCTCATCAGAAAATATGTTGTTCCAGGGACCCCCCCAGAAGCACCAAGTGCCGCGCTATGAGCTTGTAGATCTGCTATTTTGATCTGCTATTTTGATCTGCTTGTAGATCTGCTATTTTTCAATAGCTAAAGTATAACATAATGCATGCACCAAAAGGGGTAAATATACACCGGTTAAACGTGGCGCTGAAGGAGATTACATATGAATTACATATGAATGCAACGTAAATATACACCGGATTTAGCAAAGATACTAGTTTACATCCGCAGTCCGCACACTAAACATAGAAAACCAAAACAGGAAGACAGTGAAGCACATTACACTAGGAAACAAAGCATAAAAACGTGTGTGTGTGTGTGTGTGTGTGTGTAAGAGAGAGAGAGGTAGAACGATTGAGACAGAGCAAGAGAAGAACGCAGTGCAGATACAGAAAGGAGAGGCAGAGACTTGAACAAAGACATTGGAGACCCAGCCAGGACGTTATTAACTGTCACGCTGGCCACACATCAGCGAGCTGAGAGAGGAGGTAGTTATTAGGTACAACGTCAGGAAGCCACGCTTCCCGTATTGACCCTGTCAATGTGATGGACTTCATCTGCTGGTTCCATTATCTATACAAGATCCACCGATTATTACCTTGCCTTGTGCAAGATATGGAGCGTGCGTGCGTGCGTGCTTGCGTGCGTGCGTGCGTGCGTGCGTGCGTGCGTGCGTGCGTGCGTGCGTGCGTGCGTGCCGATAAAAAAGAAACCAGGCCGGCATTAGAACTATGGACACAAAAAAATTCACCCACCTTTTTACTTGTAAAACCGTGATGTAAAAATGGTAAATGGTGCATTTATGTAGCTCCTTTATCCAAGGCGCTTTACATGGATTGCGCATTACATTCACCCCATTCACACACACATTCATTCATACACCGATGATGGCCGGAGGAAACCCTGCATGCAAGGCACCAACCTGCACATCGGGAGCAATTAGGGGTTCAGAGTCTTGCTCAAGGACACTTCGACACAAACTCAGGGGGAGTCCACAGGGATCGGGTGGGTGGGTGGGTGGGTGGGTGGGGTGAGATTGCATCAATACTATCTATGACAGATGTTCCGTAGATGTGGTGTGCTATTTCTGGACGCCTCCTTGGCCCACCTCAGTCACAACACAGCCAGAAGAGAATGGCACAAACTTCTGGGCATTCAAACTACTGAATTAATGTGCGGCTGACTAACTGTGAGTGGTGCTGCGCCCACATAGAGAAGCCAGGCTTGTTTTTCTTGTTTGTTTCAGAGGAAATGCAGTGCAGGGGGTGGGTGGGTGGGGGGGGGGGGGGGGCAATCTGATTAGCAGTGGTGTAAAAGTAACTTTTACATTTACTTAAGTACTGTACTTGAGTAAAATGTTGGGGTATTTGTATACTTGACTTGAGTATTTCAAATTTCCACTACTTTTACTTGTACTCCACTATACATCTCAGATCAAAATATTATACTTTTACTCCAAGGAAAGAGGAATAAAGAAATAAACCTATATATAATGAAAACGTGTGAATCATTTATTGTTTCGTGAGAACACAACATGAGGATCTTCTCATCCAATATGTTTTATTCTGAAATGTTGTGTTTGCGGACAATGCACATGTAAAAATAGCTCAGCTTGTACATCTGCTATTCGTTTGCATTTGTTTGAAAAATATATTTTTCTTTTGAATAATTTTCCTTTTTGTGGAGTGAATGTGGTGTTCATCACGTGACATTCTACAGTAGGAGCAGGTACAGTACAGTATGTCCTCATTTGACACACAGCTGGAAACTAGGCGAGTCTGAGTTCATGGCCTACTCTTCAGACTCAAGTGTGTGTGTGTGTGTGTGTGTGTGTGTGTGTGTGCATGTGTGTGTGCGTGTATGAGGCTCCATCTGCTTCCTTATTAGACATGAATTGCGTCGCTTCGCACGTGTTTGCGTGAACTTTTGAAACACACATAAGTACGTGGGTGCGTGCGTGTGTGCGTGCATGCGTGCGTGCGCAGACTGTACGTGTGATCATAAGACGCACACAACCACCAAGTGCATGCACGCACGTGTAGAACGACTTTAAAAATATGTACTATCACAGTCCTGTGATTTGTGAGCCCACGGTGATGGTTTTCAAGATGAACCATCCACAAAATATGTGGATGGTTCCTCAAAGACAAACATTTTAAGGCAGTTCTTAAAAATGTCCACAGAGGGTGCAATAAATCTCAGAGCTATAGTGGAAGAGCATTCCAAAGTTTGGCTGCTACAGCCTGAAATGATTTATCACCTTTGG
This sequence comes from Electrona antarctica, assembly GCF_951216825.1. Taxonomy (NCBI): domain Eukaryota; kingdom Metazoa; phylum Chordata; class Actinopteri; order Myctophiformes; family Myctophidae; genus Electrona; species Electrona antarctica. The sequence continues at coordinate 17,295,871 of NC_136802.1, forward strand.
GTTTTAGTTTGGTGGAGGGTGCGGTCTAACAGACCCTGTTCTGCAGACCTATGGGCATTTCTAGGCACATATAACGTGGCACCAGGTCAATCAGGTAACCTGGGGCCCAATCTGGGAACCCATCGGCAAAACAAAGAAAAAACAGCACTCTCTCCGGTTTGTTTCATTTTAATTTGCCTCTGGGGGCAGGCCTCAATAGAATGTGTATAACAGGATGTTGGCCTGTTTGGCCCGCCCTCAGCCCTCCACTTCCTGCGGTGTGCCTGTGTTTTCATTCCCACTATCAACAGTGTATACACATTCTGAATGGCCTTGCTGACAGATTCGGCACAGAATCTGTTCTTGAGAGATTACCTAGGGCATGACCATGCATAGCTCTAAAAGTGAGCACCAGTACCTTAAAACTGGACCCTGGAATTCACCGTAAGCCAGGGTAAAGTAGCCTCGGAAACCCAGACGTTTTTATTTCCAGGGAGAAAAAAAAAGTCTGGGTCCGAGTCCACTTCAATTCGGCATAAAGTAGCGCAAACATCGCTCACTCTCTGCTGATTTCTGATCGTCTGCACCTTTGTTAAATTGACACACACACGCACACATGTACAAACACACACACTCCTCTCTCTCTCTGTCGCTCTAAGTAATTAGTCTCATGTCGCGCAGCTGCGCATAGTTTCTCCCGGCAGAGACCAGGACTGGACTAGTACAGTATGTGCGTGTGACAGAGACGTCATTACAACTGCAGTGGCAGAGATGACATTTCGAACCGTCGTGCATCAGTACTGTATGCCTGGAGCGTATACGTGTGTGTGTGTGTGTGTGTGTGTATGTATGTATGTATGTATGTATGTATGTATTTGGTTAAAATGGGTAAGGTTTAAAAAAAGGCAAAAGCATGCTCTGTTGCACTGGCCTAAAAGTGGGTGTATATGTGTATGTGTATGTGTATGTGTATGTGTATGTGTATGTGTGTGTGTGTGTGTGTGTGTGTGTGTGTGTGTGTGTGTGTGTGTGTGTGCATGAGTTGTTGGGCAGCAGTGACAACCCCACTGGGACCTCCACAGGGGAACACCATTAATAACTGACTCCACACACACAGGCCTTTCACAATACTGCAAAGTGGATTATTTTGTGTGTGTGTGTGAGTGCGTTGTGTGCGTGCGTGTGTGCGTGTCCGCCCGTCTGAGAGGGTGGTTTGAGGGTAAATTGTCACCATGTTTTTCCTCTGGAAATTGGCCCAAATTACACACCAAGAAAACACTTTTACTGCTAAATGAAAAACTCTGGAGGGAGAGAGGGATGGAGAGAGGGAGAGAGAGGGATGGAGAGAGAGAGAGGGATGGAGACAGGGAGAGAGGGAGGGATAGGGAGGGAGTGATAGGGAGAGAGAGGGAGGGGTAGAGAGAGAGAGAGAGAGAGAGAGCAAGAGAGAGGGATGGAGAGATCGGTATACATTTTGGGACTAAAGTGGTGGAGAGAGAGGGAGGGAGAGATGGAGAGAGAGGGATGGAGAGAGAGAGGGATGGAGACAGGGAGAGAGACAGAGGGATGGATAGAGAGAGGGAGGGATAGAGAGAGGGAGGGAGGGATAGAGAGAGGGAGAGATAGGTGTATACATTTTGGGACTAAAGTGGTGGATGGACATTCCCATTGTCTGGTAATGTCACCATCTTAGAGAAGACATGAGAGAGATAGAGTTTATTTTACCCTGGTAATGGCAGCGCTGGAGGTGAGCTTTCGCCTAGGCTTCTTTTTCCTCAACTCATCATCTTCATCGAACAAATACTGAGGGGTAGAGAGACAGAGAGACACACAGAGAGACACACAGAGAGACAGAGAGACAGACAGACAGACAGACAGACAGACAGACAGACAGACAGACAGACAGACAGACAGACAGACAGACAGACAGACAGACAGACAGACAGACGTAAGTCAAACATCATTCTGATATTTTGTCTGAAGTGAACACACACACACACACACACTTCACCCCCATCCCTCGCTCCTTATCTCACCCTCTCAGTCTGTGTAGCCTCTCACACTGATAACCAGTCTCTCTCTCTCTCCCTCTCTCTGATCACCACAGTCTCTCTCTCTCCCTCTCTCTGATCACCACAGTCTCTCTCTCCCTCTCTCTGATCACCACAGTATCTCTCTCTCCCTCTCTCTGATCACCACAGTCTCTCTCTCTCTCTGATCACCATAGTCTGTCAGTCTCTCTCCCTCTCTCTGATCACCATAGTCTGTCAGTCTCTCTCTCTCTCTCTGATCACCATAGTCTGTCAGTCTCTCTCTCTCTCTCTGATCACCATAGTCTGTCAGTCTCTCTCTCTCTCTCTGATCACCATAGTCTGTCAGTCTCTCTATCTCTCCCTCTCTCTGATCACCATAGTCTGTCAGTCTCTCTCTCTCTCTCTGATCACCATAGTCTGTCAGTCTCTCTCTTTCTCTCTCTGATCACCATAGTCTGTCAGTCTCTCTCTCTCTCTCTCTCTCTCTGATCACCATAGTCTGTCAGTCTCTCTCTCTCTGATCACCATAGTCTGTCAGTCTCTCTCTCTCTCTCTCTGATCACCTTTGTGCTCCATGAGAGAAAGAGGTAAAGGTCATGATGGCTTAGCCTGGATTTTGGTCTCCCTTCGTTTTGTGTCTCATAGCGTCTCTACTCGTACTACACTGAGCACTGGTGTAGGGAATGGTCCGCACACACACGCACGCACGTGCACACGCACACACACACACACACACACACCTGTCCGTGGATGGGGTCGTCGCTGCCCTCCTGCTCCGACGAGTAACTCTCCTCTTCCTCCTCTGAGTAGTTGTCGATGTCTGGAGAACGGTCTGGGGGGAGGATAAGAGAAAGATAGGAGAACATCATCATCACCTTTATTTATACTCGGAAATACAGTTGAGGGCAAGCCCTCATTTTCAATGTAGCCGAGGTTACAGATTGGATGAGGTTTGGATGAGGCATTGACTAGGGGCGCGTCACGATTATGACATTTTAACTTGCCGATTAACGGTCTTTCAGATCATTGCGCTTAAAGATGTATTGCGATTAGGCGATCATACGCATTAATTGTGACAGGCCTAACATTGACAGGACCTGTGGTTGGTGTTGTTCTTTCTCAAGCGTCTCTTTGAGAAGAATGGGATGACAGTGTAACTTACGATGGGTGTGTTAGTGTACAACTAGTTACAATCCCAACTCTCCCCCGTCGTGTGTTTGTTTAATTCAGGGATAAACTGATACTCGCATCAACATTAGAGAGACGTTCGTTAGGAAGAGAAGTCGTTTCCTTTTCCAATTCCACCTCCTCCTGTCCTCTGGCATCAGATAACCACAGAAAATGGTTAACATTATGCAAGTTAGCATCCGGCAGTTTCTACATGCTGGGGACAGGGGACCCATACTCAACATTTCTAACATAAAACGTTAGGGTACTCAAAATGCCAGGGTTCACATTCTGGCAAGTGGACTAGTACAATGTCAATATTACATTATGCGAGTCTGGGAATGTTCTATATTCATGAGTTCCCCTTTGTGGAGTCTGGCACCCTTGGTTGTGCTCTCTGACGGCTCTCTACTGTAGGCAGTAGATTTCACCTCGTGCGACCCGTGGAGCACTGCGGTATAGTTCTACTGAGGGCAGCAGGCACGGACGGACGGACGGACGGTCCCAGCAGTCCCACGCGCCATACGGGGTCCTTGAGGGTGTTCCAGGGGTCCCCAGCTAAATTATAGTTTGGAACCAAATGGACCCTTATGGGTCTGTAACTCTGAATGTACAAAATGGAACCAAATGGACCCTGATGGGTCCATTTGTACACTCTCAGAGTTAAATTAACATTGATTTTACAATAAAAATCAGGGTCTCAGAGATTAGAAATGCCATTAAATGTCCGTAGACTAATGCATGTAAAACTGGGAGGTCCTTGAAATTAAACGGGTTGAGAATCACTGCTAGAGCCATACACAATCTTCTCTTCTGGGGGTCCTTGGCATATATCTTCTAATGGGGGTCCGCGGGCTAATGAGTGTCGATTTGGGGGTCCTTGACAGGAAAAAGCTTGGGAACCACTGCCATACACCATCTAATCACATGCAGCCATGCAGCGTTTCTAATGGTTCCATTTACACGGACCGATATTCACTCTAACATGCTCAACATCACTCAGTGTGCTACCGCAAAATGACAGCTTGTCAACAAACCCACCCTCCTCTTTAACAGTGTTTAGGTCAGGGCTACTCAACTTAACCCATTTTGACCTGAGATCAGATTCTAAAAATGTCTTCTACATCCTGACAGTTTTCTGAAAAAGCTATGTTTCTGTGTCAGTCGTTCTTCGATTTTTCAAAAATAGCAGACCTACAAGCTCGTAGTGCGCCACTCGGTGGCGCGCTATGAGCTTGTAGATCTGCTATTTTTCAATAGCTAAAGCATAACATAATGCCGACACCAAAAGGGGTTCCCGCCCAAAATGGGTTAAGATGGCTCAGGGGCCACTCTGCAAAATTCCAAGGGCCGCAGGTTAAAAATGTCAGGATTATTTTTTAAATGTATGAATTTATTTTGTAACAGACTACACGACTAGTCTAAAAATTAAGGAAACGCACAGTAAAAAAAAAGCCACATTTCCATCTACAAGGCCAAACCTCAATGAACAAAAACATCGTGATCAATGATGAAGTTACAAAGTGAGGCTTCATTCACAAAAATGTGAAGAGAACACATAATGAACGGATCATCACAGGTGAATAAATAAGTAGTGGTTAATACTGAGCTGACATCAGGCCATATCACTTTCTCTGACGGGCCGCATGCAGCCCACGGGCCACGGGATGAGTAGCACTGGTTTAAGATTTCACTATGTCAGCATGTCACTCAATGCAGGCTGTGACGATGCTGATACTGAATGTATTGTATTGTGTTCTTTTAAATGCACACGGTATCTTTACTTTACTTTATTTTTGTAATTTTAAATTATTATCCCACGATTTTGCAATACATTTGTTCACCCAGTGTCAATTATCTAATGTAATCCGACTACCGGAGAACTCGCCGGTTTACCGACTAAAAGTCGAGAGAAACAAGTTTCAATGTCTTCATCGTTATGCTAACATGCTGTCTTCATCAGTGTGGCTGATCTACAAGCTTGTATAGATCGGCTATTTTTGCTACGACAGAAATGTGCAATGTGGCCCTCTGGGAGTGAGTGTGGAATTATAGTGGCCCTTTGCATCATCAAAGTTGCCCACCTCTGTTCTGGAGTGTCACAGGAGAGCCACAGTCACACACCACCAAATACAATGCCGGATTATAACTGCCAATAAATGTTTTTTCATCTCGACTGAAATTGATCCAGGGTGAAGAACTCCCACAACCCTCCCCGGATCGATCGATCCCTTCACTGGTGACGTATGGATCATAGTATTGATCCCTGCCGCGACACACCACAGACCAATACTGTCGATCATCACATGCATCGTTCAAAACATAATTATACCAACAATTTAGACCTCTTCAAAAGATTATAGCCGAGTTATAGAAACATCTTTAACTGAATTCATTGGATATTTCTGAATCCTATGCCAGATCAATTCATGGGTCAATCCCATATACAGTATGGGCTCTGCCGGGTGGAAACCTCCTCAACCATGTGCAAAACTGTTATTTTTAAGGATATAAAATATAAATATATCAAAAGTAGCAGATGTACAAGCGGATCTGCTACTTGTTTATGTTTTTGCGTGACGCTGTAGCGTGATCGAGTAGGGCAGTGGTTTTCAACCAGTAACTATTATTAGGGCATTTGAACACTGATGCCTGCCAGTCACAATGTGGGACAGGGTCTCAATTTGTGGGACGCCTGAAAAGTCTTGGAAATGAGGGACTGTCCCACGCAAAGGGGGGGACATCTGGTCTGGGACAATGTTCCCCCTCATTATTGACCCACCCCCATCTCGCCTCCCACACACACACACACACCCAGGCTCTCTCACCAGACATCTTGGCCTTGGGTCCTTCGTGGTCGATGGGCTGGCTGGACAGCGAGTAGACGCGCACCTCGGCCACGGGGAGAGAGACGTCCTTCAGCTGGCTGTGCAAGCCCAGGACCTGGGCTCCTTCGCTGGGGTGTTGCATTACCTGGACGGGGGGACAAGATTCAAAAAACATTTAACCCATTTTGACCTGAGATCAGATTCTAAAAATGTCTTCTACATCCTGACAGTTTTCTGAAAAAGCTATGTTTCTATGTCAGTCGTTCTTCGATTTTTCAAAAATAGCAGACCTACAAGCAGATCGGTTATTGTCATTGATGTAAAATCAGTCATTACGACGGCATCAAGGCCCACCAAAATACATTTTAGTCGGCTAAATAAAATGTAGATTTAGTTGACAAAAACCTTATGATATTTAGTCAACTACAACAAAACTAACTCTAAAACATTCCAGATGACTAAAACTAAATGAAAACTATGACACACACACACACACACAGTGAACAAAACCACTTCAAAATCCCATTTCAGAAAATGTCAAAAGCATAATATTGCGGCGGGAAACATAATTGGAAAACATCATTTGGTCTTTATGGCACTAGGCTAAACACTAAACTTATTATTAATGTTTTGTTTAGAGAACGTAGTGTTCTCAAATTGCAGAGTTTTGAAGTCAAGTTAATGAGCTAAGAGGATTGGTTCATGATCAGAAAAGCAGAGGATAAGATTTACACAAATTTACTAAAATTATGCATCATATTTTAAAACATCTGTAAAACATATTTAAAAAAACACATTTCCATTTCTTCAAAGCAGCAAGCTAGACTTCGACTAATTTAATTTACATAAGGACTTTATTTACATGACTGCAGAAGGAACGGAACTGGGGGCGCATCTGCTTAATTTCATAATCATTTCCAGTGCTTCCGATTAATACAGACGCTTTGCCAGAAGCGTTTGGACATTTTGTGAGCCAATTTGTGTGAGTCTTTGAGCGCCAAGATGAGAATTATGATACTTCACACTGTGGAAGCTAACATGAATGAGCTTCTGGTTTGCACAATCAGAGTATGTCAATGACAAACCTCACCTGAACGTTTCTTTAAGAAAATGGAAAAATAGTGCAGACCCTGAATTCAGTGACGACCTTGAAGGAAACATAATTCGTTGCCGTGAGGTTGTTCTCTTTGACAGACAACGAACCACACAGGTGAATTTAAAATGTACACATGTCGAGGGTGGTGTAAAATAACTTAAGGAATGCTCGCGCACGCACACACACACACGTGTGTGTGTGTGTGTGTGTGTGTGTGTGTGTGTGTGTGTGTGTGTGTGTGTGTGTGTGTGTGTGTGTGTGTGTGTGTGTAGACACTGACAGAGTGAGGTGATAAAGCAGGGATGCGACCGACAGAGAGAAAACGTGGTGTACTACGTGTGAAACAGCAGAACAATAAGTGTCCAGGATACAGTCATCTCGCAAATGACCGCAGGCGCAAGAGAAGGCAAAGAGAAGGTTGTTGCTGGTTTTTGAGTGGTGCAACCACTCCTATAGACAGCTTTGTGTGTCCCCCTGGGTCCCTAGCTGGCTGGCTGGCTGTGTCCATCCGTCCGTCCGTCCGTCCGTCCGTCCGTCCGTCCGTCCGTCCGTCCGTCCGTCCGTCCGTCCGTCGGAGCACGAGAATAGCGTTTGGTTGGTTTTCACCACTAAGTGTCACTGTTGCGCACCAAGTGTCAAACACGCATATTAATTGTATGATTTCAGGTGTGACAGTGCAGTACAGTCACAGCACAGTAGAGGGACCCCCTGGGGACCCCTACACGGTAACTGCTCACCGGAACCCAGCCGACCCCCCTGGGCGCGTTCCTGAGGGTCTGAATGTTCCAGGGACCTCCCGGGGACCCCCATAATGAATTGCATTTTTATACATACTGTAGGTTTAGAAAAAGATTCAGGTTGGTGTACTGTTAGTGTTATAAGTTATATATAGGGAAGGGATTACAATTAGATAAGAGTCATGCCGGATTTATAATTAATTTAAGTTGCAAGCTTGCACCGAAAAAAAGACGATCTACAAGCAGCTCACAACACGTCACGCCTATAGGCTTATGTTAATGGCAAACTAAACGCAATATGGTATTCGTGCGTGTCGGTGCGTCATCAGGTATGCGTCTTGGTGGTGTCCGTCTGCGTGCGTGTGTGTGCGTGTGTGTGTGTGTGTGTGTGTGTGTGTGTGTGTGTGTGTGTGTGTGTGTGTGTGTGTGTGTGTGTGTGTGTGAGTGCGTGTGTGAGTGTGTGAGTGTTTGTGTACGACAGTGTGTACGTGTGAGTGTGAGTGTGAGTGTGTGTGCGTGTGTGCGTGTGTGCGTGTGTGTGTGTGCGCGTGTGCGTGTGTGCGTGTGTGGGAGAGCACATGTGTACCCGTACGTCATCAGCCGTGCGCGTGTGTGTGCGTTTCTCTCTCTGTAGTCTGGTCACACCATCAGTAAGTTAATGAAGGCAGCGTGAGATCCAGCCTCGCTCCTCTGAGGAACATCCTGTTAGTTCTACACACAGAAAACACCACCAGGCTTCCCGTCTCTTCCACGAACCGAATACGACATGTTGTTAACAGCTTTTGTGTTAAAGACGTGTCCACAGCACGTCCTGTCAATAAAAAACACGGGGTGCTAACGATGTGTATAGGCATCTTCAGCTCTGTTTTAATTATATAAAATGGGATCGCTATAATCCATTTTTTGACAGCTCCCGTTGCTAGGCAACACCTTGGTCAGCGCTACTGGACATGTTTTGTGCATGCGCACATCATTCACTTCCTTGAATTCACTTGCTTGTTTACGGCCCGACAAAACTGTCTATTATCTCTGAATCTACGTCGCTACGTCCATGGTTTTGATCAGAACGGCAATGTTCTGTCCTAATTTCTGACGCAACCAAGCATCTCGTTTGGAATATTAACGCTTCTAAAGAGAGATATCTGCCTCATCTGCTTGGCACTCTAGCGCCTATATTTTGACAAACTCTGGCAGCATCATAAGTGTTAACTCATCAGTGCATCCATGGCAACGCGCTTTATTCCTACCTCGAGGAATTATAATTACCTCCTTCGGCTCGCAACCTCCGCTCTTCAAAACACTATATCCTCATAAGACTACATACAGTAGTACCATGGGCGACCGACCAGGCCTTCTTTTTTGGTGGGGGGGGGGGGTTGCTTTGTGCACAATTAGCTAAAAATGTACTGAATGTTTTGATTTATGGTTGCTGTGAAGGGATAGAGTGGTAAAAGTCAAAACACAGTTGATTTAATGCACTGTGGACGGACTTGAGCTTGAATGAAGGTCAAGTGATGAAGTGAATACAGAACATAAAATTTGCAGCGTGGCTCTATACGAGGCTTAGTAGCCATTTGTCTACGTCTGGGGCTAATGTTGCAAATTAGCAATTAAAGAACTGTAGTTACTAAAGTAACCTTCAGCTTACCTCGGCCATGTTGATGAGGCCCAGAGCCAGCGTCTTGTAGCCCAGGATGGTGCGGTTCTTGTAGCGTTTCCGACGCTGCAGCATGATCTGGAGCTTGTTGGCGTCTCTCTTCAGGAAGTGAGGGTACTGTGAACACACATACGTACACGTGAGTACAAATGGACAGACAGACAGACAGACAGACATGCACACGCACACGCAATTATGCACGCTCATCATGCATTGACATGCCTGCGCGAATACGCAGTGATGCACATTCACTCATGCATTCACACAGACAGACAGACAGACAGACAGACAGACAGACAGAGTCCCTTTTATGCCCATATATGGAGTTATTTGTCAGGCATGCCCAAATATGTCTATATGATATCTAATATGTCTATGCAGATGTCAGAACAATCATTGTGATGTCAGAACAGCCCATATTATGGAGATCTAGGGGTGATCAGGTGTGATCAATTGACCGGGTCCCGGGCAGAGGCTTTTGTGCTGGTTCTGGACAACCGGCTATCCGACGGACTTGACAGAGGGCACTGCAATCCCTGAAGTTGGTGGGGTGGGGTTTCAAGTTACGTGGATTACAGACGTACGTACACACAAAGAGACACTTGGTGCATTTACTGTATAGATAGATAGATGTTGCAATATATATACAGTACGTAGCTACATCTTAGAAGGCTTTCCACGTCTAAATGGTTGCACAAGACACACATGCATAAACACGCACGCACGCACGCACGCACGTGACTAGCTGACATTTGCATATTCGACAGGCTTTAATACACTGGCTCATATACACTGCCAGACAATGGCATTTATTTTCTGTGTCAGTTTAATTAGAGCGATCTAATTGGCCGGTTGCATAAGCCATTCATAAACCTGTGTGCGGCGTTTACGATGACGTGGTGACGAAGCACACGACGACACCGTCATGGCTGTGCTGTGACATAAGCAGCCATTAACCCATTTAGGCCCGACGTCGAAATGTAAAAAATGTCTTCTAAATCATGACAGTTTTCTGAAAAACCTCTGTTTCTATGTCAGTTTTCCTTTTCTTTTTCTTTTTTTCTTTTTGTAAATGTCATGTTCCTATATCAGTGGTAATCAATATTACGGACCCCAAAAATTATAATCAGCAGCCGACCCCAAGCTCGTAGCACGGCACTCTGTGTCGCACTATGAGCTTGTAGATGTGCTATTTATTTTTTATTTTTTATATAATATTTATTTTATTTGGAAAAAGCAGTACAATAACAGCATTTCTATGTATACATAGGACACAAGTGCAGTTCCCAGGATTTCTTTTTCACCCCTCTTCCCTCCCTCCCCCCTCCAAGTGACTCCATCTCCAGTGTCTCTGTAACATCCTTGCTTTCTTCAGGACTACATATGGCATCACGTCAACACTTAACAGGGGCAAAGGGCAATATCGCTTCAGAGTGTACATTTCAGAAGGAGAAAAAGAAGAAAGAGTGAGATCTGCTATTTTTCAATAGCTAAAGTATAACATAATGCTTAAAACACCAAATGGGGTTCCCGCCCAAAATGGGTTAATGAAGTCACCGGCTACACCGTTAATGGAACGGGACCATGACTCCTGTCAGGAAACTTTGAAGCCATGAAATGAAACCTCTCTCTTAAATCTTAATTGGGCAGCGGACTGACCTCATGCTTCCTTCTATGCATGAGGAGTCCAAGCTGCTTCTTTTCACCTGACAGGCCGGGAGTTTCCCCGGCCGGACGTAGCGTGTGGAAGGACCATGTTATTCCGACCAGTTCCTTTCCCATCCATCAGGTGCCCCCCCAGCTGCCCAGGGGGAGGTAGTTTAAACCTCTCTCTAATGCTGTTAAGAAGGCAGGCTCATCTCTCGGGACAGCAACAGTATAATTGGTGTAAAACGTCAGTGGGATTCGTCCAGCGAAGCACCAATGACCCTTTAAGGACATTTTAGAAGCATTGGATTGAAAAAAAGCAAGAAAAAAAAGCGGGGTGATATAGTCTAGAGAACATTTATAACCAAAATTGGTGTTGGGTGAAAATGGCTTCCCAGAGCTGTGGACATTAAGCTGCTGAACCCGTGACACCCACCCACGCTCTCTCTCTCTCAACATTCTTTCCCCAAGTACATTAGAAGACTGAGAGCATTAGTGTGATTTGTTTTTATTTTATTTCTTTGTATGGAGTTAAGAGGTTTCTGCCCGACAGCAGTGATATTAAAAAGAAATTGTAAAACATATGTGCAGCGGTGTCTGTCTGTCTGTCTGTCTGTGTGCCCACTGTGCCGCACTTGCCGTAGCACTTGCCCTAGCCTCAGCGACCTTACAGGCGTATGCAAATAGCATTAGATAGCATTTTATGTAGACATAGAACTCTATATTGTATACGTATAGTTTCATTATATAGATATTCCACTGTTAGGTTCATACCTGTAGCTTACGTATGATTCCTGATGACTATTTCTATGCATTTGATGTATTACCATGTGTTGTTCTTGCTTACTGTAAATCACTCTGGATTAAATTTTAAATTGTAAATTATGCGATACCTGCAGAGAGAAGGTAAGCTGGATGTCTGTCTCGGTCAGGCCTGCTGAAGACAACAGGATTTCATTGGAGCGTAGAATCCTCTTGGAGCCCTGTGTGTGGAGAGGAGAGAGAAGCAGAGAAAACATGAAGAGAAAAAAAAAAGATTATAAAAGAGATAATAGAGACCTAGAGTGCGGAGTTGGGGGTAGACTAGACAAGCGAGCAAACAAACGAGGCTATTAAAATCAAATGTCATCACACAGGGGGGGACCATAAAAACTGTCTTGGCTGTCAGCTGCATCCAGAGCTGACTGTTATAGAAGACAGTAAAACAAAACACCCCTGCAGTTATTATTACAGACTAGCAACTTCATATTACTAGTAGACAGACAGGTGCCCGTTGGGTATCGGCCTATAGGGGGCGATGATGCAAATAGGGCAGTGGTATTCAACCCTTTTCATATCAAGGCCCATTATTAATTCGGCATTTGAGCCACCTTTGAGATTTAGGGCTCCATTTTCGTCACCGCTAAACCCCTTATCCCTAAACTTCTTTACCTTTTTTTACTATTTTGCAAAACATTTTTGAGTAGTTAAAATGGCCAGTCTACAAGCTCACAGCGTGTCAATGTAGATTGGCTAGTTGAACTACTCAAAAATGGTAAAAAAAGGCAAAGAAGTTTAGGGATAAGGGGTTTAGCGGTGACGAAATTGGAGCCCCTAGTCTCTCAGAGCAAAAACTGAAGGAATATTTTGTTACCGTTGGATAAGATTTTGCCCACATTTCCATACTGTATTGATGGGGTACCATAGGAGAGATAAAAGTCAAATGCCAAATGTTGGTTAAGGTTTCATGTTACACTCTCAAGAGTTAAAGATCTATTAAGGTCCATTTGGTTATAAACTCTCCATCATTTAGCTGGGGACCACCTGGAACCCCCTCAGGGACCACTGGTTGAGAACCACTGGTATAAGTAATCAAAATGGCAGGTGTGGGGAATTTTCCAAATCAAGCTCAGGCTGGGGTTTCCATGGCAATCAATTGGTTCATTTGGGCCACAGCCATGCAGAGCCTTCGATCCCAGCGACTTGATGGGCGTGTGGCGAATTTGAAGTCGGCCAGTCAAACGGTCCCTGAAATAACGTGGATGCACACGATGTGGCCACTCATTCAGGATGTATTTATACTTTGCGTCGCACGCGGAAATCAGCCGATCTAGTTGTGATGCGTTATGAGCTTGTAGATCTACTATTCTCGGTGCACGACACACCGTTGCACAACCAAGTATAAATCAAGCTAAAGACGATGAGTGCAAGAGACACAGAGAGAGAGAGGTCAGTGTGAGTGAGTGTCAGTGTGCATGAGGAGTCTAGTGCTCCACGATTCTCGCTCAAATGTGAGTCTCAATTTTCCTACACAAGAATTGAGATCACGATTCTCACATGATTCCATGAAAATATTTATTGTCTTTAGTCTGTAGTTGCTGAACATTACTACTTTAAAAATGTGGCACCTGGAGCCTCAGCCAACTACTGTGGCTTTAAACAGACAACATCAAAGTGCTCAACTTAAACATCTCTTAAAGTCTCTCTTGTAGCAAACACAGGGGAGTAATTCCAATGAATTGGACAGCCAACTAGTGCAGTAGTGCTGCACCATTCTTGATCACATTTTGACGGTGGTCTGAATCTAGATCACAATCATTTATTTTTTTATTTTTTTATCTTAATTGTGCAGCACCAATGAGGTGAATGAATGAAGTGGAAAAAAGAGATGGAGAATGGAACAGGAATGGATGTGTGTGAGATAGAGAGAGAGAGGGGGGGGGGGGGTGAGCAAGAGAAGGAATTAAGTAGCCATGGTAGAGAGATTGTCACGAGGAGGTATGTGACATTATTGAGCTCCAGGCAAAACAATGGACTCTCATCAGCCACGCGCCGCTGACACACGAGAGAGAGAGAGAGAGAGAGAGAGAGAGAGAGAGAGGCAGGCAAGGAATGGAGAAATGAGATGGAGAGAGAGAATTACACAATAATTGGGAGGGATCAGTGTGGGGGGGGGGGGGGGGGGGGTAGGATACAGTGAAGTGACGCTGAGCTGGAGAGGAGATCTTGTATGAGAAGATACTGTTACTTTAGTTACAAATCTGCATCGCCCCTGCCTTAACCCATTCAGGAGGACGGGGAACCCCTTTTGGTGTTTTAAAGCATTATGTTATGAAAAATAGCAGATCTACAAGCTCATAGCACGAATGGACCAGTCAGTGTGATGATGAGATAGAATGATGAAACAGAAACGTGATATGCTGCTCGACACTGACGAATCCATTACTCAGCAACATTTTGACCTCAAGGTTGGTCAGCCACGCAGTCCATTTTAGTCCATACAGTGGTGGAAAAAGTACTCACATTGTATACTCAGGTAAAAGTATCAATACTGCAATGTATGTCTAAGGGTGCACTCACACGGTTAATGCAATTCTCTGTGCTCGTTGGGTGTTGTGTCATGGCCGCCCAGCGGCCCAATGCATTTCCAATGGAGGTCACATGGTTTGACCCAACATTGTGGGGGAGGGGCGCACGACTGCGCCCCTCCCCCTCACACAACACAATGTTGGGTCAAACCATGTGACCTCCATTGGAAATGCATTGGGCCGCTGGGCGGCCATGACACAACACCCAACGAGCACAGAGAATTGCATGAAAGGTGTGAGCTCAGCCTAAGGCCTCACTCAGACCTTTACTGCATTGCTGTATGCTTGTTGGATGAATGTTGTGTAGTGTCATGGCCGCCCCAATGCATTTCCAATGGGAGTCACATGGTTTGACACAACATTTGTGTTGTATGAGGGGGAGGGGCGCAGTCGAAACACAGCCGAAAGCCATACAACAGCTTGTAGTCCAAAATGTGGACTACAAACCATGTGACTTCCATTGGAAATGCATTGGGGCGGCCATGACACTACACAACATTCATCCAACAAGCATACAGCAATGCAGTAAAGGTCTGAGTGAGGCCTAATGTAGAAAAATACTCGGTTACAAGTAAAACTCAATTCAAAATGAGTATACGTATTGGCATCTCGTTTTTTTTTACTGCCAGAGCCTTAAAATGTTCTCTTATGGGGGTCCCTCGCATACCCTTTCATAAGGGGGTCCGCGGGCTAATAAGTGTCAATTTGGGGGTCCTTGATATGAAAAGGTTTGAGAACCAATGGCATAGATGACATCTTCTTGTCTACTCTGGAGACACAGCTGGAGTTAGTTACCTGTAGTTTGACAGCGATGACCACAGAGGTGAGGTCTTTGTCCAGTTCCTTTAACATGATCAGCTTCTTCAGAGTCAGGTTGAAGAGCCTGCAAAGAAAGCACAATTACAATTTAGGCATTTAGCAGACACTCTTAATCCAGAGCGATTCACAGTAAGCCAGAACACCACAAGGTAATAAATCAAGTGCATAGAAATAGTCATCTAGGATCATAAGTAAACTAAGAACCTTACATCCGTCTAACAGTAGAATATCTGTACAATTAAACTACTGTATAAGTAGTGCTGCACGATTCTTGCTCAAATGTGAATCTCGATTTTCCTCCACAAGTATTGAGATCACGATTCTCACACGATTCTCTTTTTTTCCCCCATGAAAATATTTATTAAAAAAACATAAACTTAAACATAAGAGTAACTAAAATGAATTGGACAGCCAACTAGTGCTGCACGATTCTTCAAAATCACATTGCATAGGTGCCTGAATCGAGATCTAGATCTTTTTTTGATTAATTGTGCAGCACTAACTACAAGTACACACTATAGAATGCTATGTATACATAGCATGTATATATATATATGTATATGTATACATGACATTCAACAACAAATTATATATTTTAGCCTTTGCATACACCTGCAAGGTACAGTATACTGTGAAATAAAATTTTCAATCAATCAATCAATGGTTGTCGAGGCTGGGGCAAGTGCTACGGGCTAAGGTGGATTCTGAAGAGGTGAGTTTCTCAGACACGCAAGCACGCATAATTAGCAGAATGATCAATAAGAAATGTGGTGCTGTTCAGTCCATATCAGAATTACAAATCCCAGTGAAATAAACCAAATGGAAATTAATGCATCAATATTTCATCATTCAAGGTCTCAACCGCTATTATAAAGTAGATGAAACTGACACCAGATAACCTCTGAACGAGTGCATTTACACACTGACTGGTAATTTCAATTTGATTTGATGACAGCATATTATTATAACCATAGCCTCGGCTTGAAAGCTATCCAATTACTATGACTTTTACCAGGCCATAATGGATTGATGATCTAAATGCATTAAACACTTCATATTACACAGAGTTAGAGTGAGTGAGCCTTCCATTCAAATAAAATGGAGGGAAAAAAAATAAGGTAAAGCTTAAAATGTTCACAACTGGAACACTGCGTCGCACACACACACACACACACACACACACACACACACACACACACACACACACACACACACACACACACACACACACACACACACACACACACACACACACACACACACACACACACACACACACACACACACACACACACACACACACACACACACACACACACTTTCAACCATACCTTCTTCACATAATCGGTCCGGTCCTCACTAACTATTCTAAGATAATGACACCGTTTCCTTGTGTCCCTAGTGGACGGGTCAGAAACCTGCCTACCAATTACATTTTAATGACTATGGAGGAAAAAAACTAATCATCAGGAAGTCATTCACGGGGGAAATGGTCTATGTTTACTGTGTGTGTACAAATATTGGTTCCGTGTTTGCAACTACTTCTATGATTATAGCAGTTATACCGTATAGTGCTTGTTAGGTTGTTGAAAAGAGAGGCAGATCTGGAACGGGGCCCAGGTATAATGAGCGAGAGAGAGCTGTTAGGATGGAAGGTGGAGAGAGAGAGAGAGAGAGAGAGCGCGCCCTGGCCTGCTGTCAACGAGGGCGCAACGAAAGGGAGCATCGCTACATTTGCAACTGGGCCGTGAGGATGTTCTGTTTTCACTCTAGTCTGCCTTTAATCTTTACAGTACTGATTGCACTGACTGTGTTATTGTTATTGACTGTGTGTGTGTGTGTGTGTGTGTGTGTGTGTGTGTGTGTGTGTGTGTGTGTGTGTGTGTGTGTGTGTAATCAGCACTTCTATTTGGCAGTGATGATTGTTTCACCACTCCTCTCCTCCTGTCTGAACTCTGAAGCATCGATCCGTTCTCTAAATCTCCCCTGCTGTCTCTAAATCTAAATCTGTCTGTTCTTTTGTTTTTGTTCCGTCCGTCTTCTCTTTCTTTCTTTCCATTTTTAAGTCCTTCTGTGTTCTCTTCCCTCCTCCTCGTCATCATGTCTGTCTTCTCTTCACTTCTAATGTATCATCATCACCTCGATCGTCTCCTCTCATCTCATCATGTTTCTTCTCTCCAAAACAGTGAGTACACGGATTAATAATAAACACAACCAGTAAGACGCCTGAGGGCGAGGTCGCTTGGACTGGCCATATATAGAGCGTATCTTGAGTGTCGGGCCTGTTGTCGGGCCTGTTGAGAACTCTAGTTTTCGCCGGCTGCCGGACACGGCTGCACAAATAACTTTGGGGCAGGCCCGTCTAGAGTTTAAATGGACAGGTATCAATCAAAAGGGAGACATCGAAGACGAAGGATGGAATCGAGCAGCTAGTCTCTGACGGCGGCTGGGTGACGTCAGACTGCTGGGCGAGTGCGGTCGCTTTGGCATGGGATGAACGATGACCTGGGCACCTGCAGGCTTGCCTGGGGTGACCAGGGGGCTGATGTCACGTGATGTCATGATGACCTGGGGGCTTGCCTGGGGTGAGTGACGGGGATTTGAGTTAGGTGACGTGACGCAAGGTTTCATAGTTAAATGCGACCTTAGATTTTGTCCACAATCCCATGCTGTTTGGTACCATAGGAGAGATAATGGGAAAACGACAAACGTTGATCAAAATCTAAATATCAAATTCTTCTACATTCTCCAATTGTGTAGACTTCCTGTAAATTGAGTAATGCATGTATGGATCCATTTTAAGCTCTCAAGATTTAAAGATCTAATAAGGGTCCATTTGGCTACCACCAACTCTCAAAAGCTGCTTTATAAACCAAATACTAGTAGACTGTAAAATCCCCCCGCTACACTAATCTACAACTCTCAAAGTTTGCTCCATCGATCACAGACAGAGGGCAAGCCAGGCCAAGTCTACAAGAAATAATTACAATGTTTTTTATCTATTTTTCCTCCGATAGCTAGGCCAGGTGGATAAGTGCATTTAAGTTTTGCTTACACTGCGCTGGAATGGAGCGGAATGAATCAGAGCGAGGGGGGGGGGGGGGGTAGTGGGGGCAGGTGCCAAGGGTCGATCATTTCTGGGCCACCACGAGGCCAAGTCATTGAAGAGGTGGGGAGGTTATGGAGGGATCATATTGTCAAGAGAGTAAGAGACACATGCACAGTGACCCACTCTGCGTGCATGAGTGTATGCGTACGTGGTAAATTATAGCGGGTCTGGATCGCATCTTGGTACTCTTGCAGTGTGTGATCCCTAGTCAGCGATCAATCGTTTAGTCTGAAAGCCACAAAGATATGACGACAGCCGATAAAAAAAAAAGACTCCTGTAGTGTGAAATACTTAACGATCTGATGACTCACCGACAACTTTAAAAGTCCTACAGTGTGTAGATACACAGAGAGGACAGACAGACAGACAGACACATTTGCAGACAAATTGACAGACCATAGTTTGTTAGACACAGGCAGAATGTAGAAATTAACCATATTATTCTGTGATGGCCAACATCGCTAAAACAACACAGTACCAGAAGTAAAGTCACATGTCAGAGAACAGCCCTTCTTAGTCACACAACTTCACTCGGTCGAAGTAGACTTATACAGATAATAAGCTTCAGCACTCCTGTAAATGTTCCATGCCATGGCATCGGGTAGTTTATGAACTGAACGGCATTAAGGCTAAGCCTTATATTATACCCTTAGGAAGCTCCTATAAAAGGGTTATTATGACAAATGTACGCTGCTTAAAATGAACCTCCAGAGAGGCACAACGGTTGCTTGCTATGGTGCTGACATCCCTCATTCTGCCGAGCACCTTCGCAGCTGGTAAAGTGGCATTTTTGCCACTTGGTTTGGTGATGGAAGTGGAACTGCAAGATGCAGAAGGATTCTATATGATACTCTGAAACTCTGTTGACCTGTTTCCAGTGTCCCATAAGTCATTAATTAATTCATTCATTCATTCATTCAAACAAACCTTTATTTATTCTCGAAAGACATTGAGGTCACAGTCATTTGCAGTGTCGTTGAGATACAACATAATACAACATTCCAAAGCAATAAACAAATACAGAACAGAACAGCAACATTTCCTCATCACGTGGTGTAGCACGCATGTTTAAAAACAGTTGCAGACACTTGAGGGTAAGTCTACAATCAAAGATTTAAATTGACCGTATGTTATGGGAGAACAGATCTTTAATTTAAGCTGTAGGTCATTCCATGTGGTTGGGGCACTAAAACAAAAGGCTGTTTCCCCCAACTCTGTGTTTACATTTGGGACCTTTAGTGTGAGCCAGTGACTGGAGCATGTCCTAAATGTTACAGGATTCCAGTCCAGCAGAGCTTTAATATAACACGGTAAAGTTCCATCAATTGCTTTAAAAATAAACAGATACGAATGTTTGACCAAGGAGGGCCAACCCACTCTGTCATATAGGATGCAGAGATGAGTTCTGTAAGGTTGCGTTTTGTGTGTGCATAACGTCCTTTTCCTGTTGCTGCTGTGACCAGTGTTGCCAGATTTTGCAAGAGAAACAAGCAGCTTATGAAAACAAGCACAAATGAAAATCTACAAGCTCACAGCGACACAGAGGTTGTACATGAGGTTGTACATCTGTTATTTTCAAAAGAATATTGAGAATAAATTGAAAAAAAACCCCACAACCAGCAACTACCAATATTTACAAGAGATTGAAGAGACTTTACAGAAAAACAAGCCAAAGGTTGCTTATAATAAGCAGCCATGGCAACACTGGCTGAAGGAAGTGAAGCACACACACACACAAGGAGACCCAGTACATTCCTGCCAAAACAGGTGAATAGCAGTGATTCTAACTGCGGACAGACAGAGTCTGAAGGAACGCCGGCCAGGCGGCATCCTTCCCCCTGGAGCAGACATATGTGCCTAGCAGTGCATGGGCAGAACTAAGCGGATCATCCAAAGACATTCACCACAATTCAGCCGCAATCTGTTCACTCTGTTACCTACCTACCACCAGGCAGGTGACTCTGTTACCTACCTACCGCCAGGCAGGTGACTCTGTTACCTACCTACCTACCTACCGCCAGGCAGGTGACTCTGTTAACTACCTACCTACCGCCAGGCAGGTTACTACCTACCGCCAGGCAGGTTACTCTGTTACCTACCGCCCCGCCAGGCAGGTGACTCTGTTACCTACCTACCGCCAGGCAGGTGACTCTGTTACCTACCTACCGCCAGGCAGGTAACTCTGTTACCTACCTACCGCCAGGCAGGTGACTGTTACCTACCTACCACCAGGCAGGTGACTCTGTTACCTACCTACCTACCGCCAGGCAGGTGACTGTTACCTACCTACCGCTAGGCAGGTGACTCTGTTACCTACCTACCTACCGCCAGGCAGGTGACTCCGTTACCTACCTACCGCCAGGCAGGTGACTCTGTTACCTACCTACCGCCAGGCAGGTGACTCCGTTACCTACCTACCGCCAGGCAGGTGACTCTGTTACCTACCTACCGCCAGGCAGGTGACTCTGTTACCTACCTACCGCCAGGCAGGTGACTCTGTTACCTACCTACCGCCAGGCAGGTGACTCCGTTACCTACCTACCTACCACCAGGCAGGTGACTCTGTTACCTACCTACCGCCAGGCAGGTGACTCCGTTACCTACCTACCTACCACCAGGCAGGTGACTCTGTTACCTACCTACCGCCAGGCAGGTGACTCCGTTACCTACCTACCTACCACCAGGCAGGTGACTCTGTTACCTACCTACCACCAGGCAGGTGACTCTGTTACCTACCTACCACCAGGCAGGTTACTCTGTTACCTACCTACAGCCAGGCAGGTGACTCTGTTACCTACCTACCACCAGGCAGGTGACTCTGTTACCTACCTACAGCCAGGCAGGTGACTCTGTTACCTACCTACCACCAGGCAGGTGACTCTGTTACCTACCTACAGCCAGGCAGGTGACTCTGCAGCATCAAATCACTAAATTAGGGACAGAATTATAGGGACAGTTTCCACAGGCAGGCCAGCAGGGCTGCTTAAATTAAAACAGGTGCTGTGGGCCCTGCTACTGTACCCGTCTGTACATTTTCAGATATGAATACTACGTTATGTATAAGTGACCGACCCAACTGCACTTTTGAGCATTACCAATTTTGATATTAAAATGCCGGTTAAAGTCAGTCTGTTTTTTTCTTTTTGCCCAATTTAGTAAATCAATTCCTAATTCCCCATGAATTGTAGTCGTCACCTCGGCTCTAATCTCTATATTATTACATCATCGCAATTATTTGAGATCTGTCAATCATCCTCTCCAACGAGGACATTGAGTTTGTCCTGATCGACTCCCACAGCCTCCCTGAGTCACGTGACATCACGTCACAAAAGAAATGCCAAATACCATAACACGTGTGTGGTGTGTGTGTGTGTGTGTGTGTGTGTGTGTGTGTGTGTGTGTGTAAGCTCGCAGCGCGGCACGAAGTGAAGACACGCTGTGAGCTTGTATATCTGCTATTATTATATTAGCCAATGCTACAATGGAAAATAACACAGTTGCTTTCCCAATTTGAATGGGTTAAATAGCCGATCTACAAGCACATAATGCGTCGCATTGCGCCACATTGTGAGCTTGTATATCCACTATTATCTGCGAATGTTTCCCTCAGTACAGATACTGGGGTTTAAAAGGGGTAGAAAATTACAAATACGGACGTTCCAACAATTATCTCGAAATCTCATTAGTAAATAACGTTCGATTCCCTCTGGTTCTTGCTTTTCTGCTTTATTCTGATCTCTCACTTTAGCTAGAGAGTGTCTGCTAAATGCAACAACAACAAAAACAGTGAAAAGAAGAAAACTGAATTCCAATTGTCTGTCTGTGTCAGTCAGTCTGTCTCCTTATCTGGCTGTCCATCTCTAAATATCCCAGTCTGAACCTCAGCTGATGGAGTTAACCCTCGAGACAAGAAGCTGTATGCGTGCATGCGTGCCTATGTGTGTGTGTGTGTGTGTGTGTGTGTGTGTGTGTAGTGCACGCTCAGTGGACACATGAGTACAATTTGTCATCAGTGACTTAGTTCACCCCTCGGTGCTTTTAAACTAGATGAGAACTCACACGAGTTGTACAGAAAGCATGTGTGTACTGTTCAACTGCATTAATGAGTGAGTGTGTGTGTGTGTGTGTGTGTGTGTGTGTGTGTGTGTGTGTGTGTGTGTGTGTGTGTGTGTGTGTGTGTGTGTGTGTGTGTGTGTGTGTGTGTGTGTGTGTGTGTGTGTGTGTGTGTGTGTGTGTGTTATACTGCAGAGGTTCTCAACAATAACAACAATTTAAAAAAAGCTCAACATTGGCCAAATATTACGTAAGAAAGAGACAAAAATGGTTGCGAGGCGTTGTGTGCATGTTTGTAGATCAGCTATTTTCACAATATTTATCTGTGTCACAAAATTGTAACACCTCCTACAATTCACCTTTAGCTAAGCCCCGCCCTCTCCCACTTAGACAATCCCACTTGGACACTTTCCAGCCGGGCTCATTCATTCCAATGTAAATATCATGGATTTTACACATTAAATACTGGTTCATTTTTGGAACCAGACCTTCAAAATCTCTTCCAAATCCATCAACAAGGCCTGCCGTATGCATATGCAAAATATGTGCGTGACATTTCTTTTTTAAAACAATGTTTTATCATATAGGAAAACTATTTGTGGAGGGGTTTGTCTAACCCATGTTATGCTTAGCTGCGACCTATGGTCTACTGTACTGTATGTCTATAGTACTGTACATGTGCTCGGTGTGTGTGTGTGTGTGTGTGTGTGTGTGTGTGTGTCATCTGACTCTCCACAGTTAAATAAACGTTTAGCGCCTCAGGGTGAGAGTCGGCGTTTTCCCAGCAGTCAGTCGGTGCAGTATGGAGGGGCGAGAGAGCATGGTAGACATGAGAGAGAGAGAGAGAGAGAGAGAGAGAGAGAGAGATATTCAATACTGTCCGGGGGAAGATTGACCCCTGACATTCTAGAACGTAAGAACGGCCAGTGTCTGTCAAACGAAGGACGTCAAATTATCACACGCACACACACGCACACACAGCCACACACACAATTGAAAGACTAGATTTGCTTACTAGCTGCATGCATTTTGAAGCTTCCATTCTTCCCCTGGTATTTGTTCACTAGCTCCTGTAAGAATGAATCCCATTATGTCAATTGCAAATGAATATTGATGCGATATCCAAGCATGAACATGCCCTTCACGTGCATGCTCAGGGAGAGCATACACGTGTATCCATCCACTGTGTGTGTGTGTGTGTGCGCGTGCGTGCGTGCGTGCGTGCGTAATAATTTGAAAACTTGAGTTGCTATAGTTACTTTGTAGATTCATTATTATTACAAAACCACGTCAGAACTAAATACTTTGGCAATTTGAAAATAGCCGATATACAAGATCACAATGCGACGCAAATCTGCCATTTTCCAAGGATTTTTATAAATTGTATGTTTGCAAAACTTGTGAAATGGGACCTTTTGAATAATGAGTACAATTATTTTTATTTAAAATTAAAAATAGTAATACTATTGTGTGTGTGTGCGTGCTTGTGGTTTTAAGAAGCAGGTGCCTACTGTTTCCATAGCAACAATCAGTCGAGGGACATGTGACCTTGCTGTGTCATACAAGCAG
This sequence comes from Electrona antarctica, assembly GCF_951216825.1. Lineage (NCBI taxonomy): Eukaryota > Metazoa > Chordata > Actinopteri > Myctophiformes > Myctophidae > Electrona > Electrona antarctica. The sequence goes on from NC_136802.1 coordinate 17,319,912, forward strand.
CATGTGTCTGGAGAAGGCACGTGCACGCACGCACGCACGCACGCACACACACACACACACACACCTCCCCTGCGTATTTTAACCAATTCGTTCTACCTGACCTTGGCATGTCATGTCACCTCCAGGTTTTCCTTGCCTCCAGCTTTTAACCCTGTCCCTTACACTTTCTCCTCTTCCATCCAATCAGCTCCGCTCCGCTCCTCTCCTCTCCTCCCCTCCCCTCGGCATCAGTATCATGTCCTCTCTCCTCATGCTAATGAGTAACAGTGATGTTACGTATATGCGTGTCACTGACAGTAAAGAGTGTGACTTCATCTTCTCCTCCTCATTGTTAATCCATCACATGGATTAGCCAGTCAGCCGTGCACGACACACACACACACACACACACACACACACACACACACACACACACACACACACACACACACACACACACACACACACACACACACACACACACACACACACACACACACACACACACACACACACACACACACACACACACACACACACACACACACACGGTAAAACTTGCAACTTACCGGTACTCACTTATAAATACACATAAAGAAGGGCAAACCGTCACCCCTCTCAAGACACACACGCACGTACGTGGGCTGTAAACTGATAGGGTATGACACCAGCTCTGTCATCCGTGTGTGTGTGTGTGTGTGTGTGTGTAGCTTGTTAGTTCTCTCTCCCTCCATTCATGCATTTGTGGCCTAAAAAGCCACTCAGGTTTCTTTGATCATGGTGGATTTATGACTAAGACCACACACACACTTTCAGACTAATATTATATTGACTTTCACCCCAGGTGACCTAATGACAACACAAGCACGCACGCACGCACGCACGCACGCACGCACGCACGCACGCACGCACGCTATACACACATACCGTCCTACAGTAGACTATAAATTAAGCATTGGAGAGAGCGAGTCGCGAGAGACAGGTTAAGAAATGTGTCAGGTTGAGAATATCAAGCAGAGGAGAGATGGAGAGAGAGAGTGGATGATGAACAAAAGAGTAGAGAGGTCTCTATTGTGTGGCTGTCAGTGTGGGTTGGACCAGACATTCTGTCACTGTGGGGGCAGAAACCTCATATCTCCATGACTAAACTTTAGTTTTTTTAGTCTTTGTTAAGATAAATGCCCAACTTCACCGTACAAGAGTGTCACACAATAGTGTTGAGGAAAAAAAAACATCCAATCTCAAACTTGTAGGTCGGCAATTTACACTATTTTTTATTTTATTTTATTTTTCCTGAGGCCGATTCTTACAAAATGCCTTCTAAAATCTGTAGTTTTCACACTTTCAAGACAACAAAAAAAAAAGGTTTCAAAAATAGCAGATGTGCAAGCTCGCAGCGTGGCATGAAGTGACAGGCTGTGAGCTTGTACATCTGCTATTCTGTAATGGCTGCAATCTAAAAATGACACAGATCTGCTTTCCCGCAGTTTTAATGGTTAATGGTAATCACAACAAAAGAATAACGGTTTCGGATAACATACAAGGTTTCCAAACCCGACGACGACGGCAAAGGTTTTCGTTTGAGATCGACTACACAGGAGAGAAGCTTCACCGACAACAGGAGCCTTAAAATAGCAGCGAGCGTGGAGCGGAGGCAGGCTGGAAGCGTGTCAACACTTCTCTACAGAGATAGAAGAACTGTTACTCCATGTTTTATCTACCAGCGAGGAAGATCATCGATGTCAAATCGTGCGGTTTATCCAAAAGATGACGCAGAGGTTATTTGGCCTCCGCTGCAGGGAGCATTGTTTTCCTGAGTTGATTCATACCCCTTGTAGCCTACGCATGCATGGCCACTTACAAACCATATATTTGTGGTTAATTGCCCTGGTATAGAGTCTCAGTGGTTTGACTGTATGATAGACTGCATGCATGTGGATGGATGGATACATACATGCAGCCCCTCCACCCACCATGAAGAGGAGTTTGTTTTGGCCACAGGAAAAAAGAGCAGTGACTCATAAAGCTGTGCAGTGTGCTCTGATTCGCAGCCTCGACCTGTCCGTCACAGGATGGGATGGCATGATGCACCGACCGGATACTTGTGTGTATAATGATCGAGTAGGGCGTTCATTTATAGGGGAGAAAAAAAAGCCTGCAAAAAAGTTAAATTAAGGAGATAAGAGGATTTTTCCCTGACAGCGATGACATACAGGTAAACTGTGTGTGTGTGTGTGTGTGTGTGTGTGTGTGTGTGTGTGTGTGTGTGTGTGTGTGTGTGTGTGTGTGTGTGTGTGTGTGTGTGTGTGTGTGTGTGTGTGTGTGGTAGATGGATAGTTGAGATTCACTCACAGAGGCTGTACTCTCCTCTCCTCCATTACCATGCAGGCCACATAGTCGCTGAGACACAGAGAGAGGTGCGCACACACGCAGACGCACACACACAGACACCTCCCCAGTCCAACACCTATTTAGCCTCCTATTCCGACAGTGGAACTTCTCACCTTGGCGCATTGTCTTAACTTGCGCCGGGGGGGGGGGGGGGGGGGGGGGGGTGTGTCTGTCCACGCCAATTTTACTATCGGCAGCAGGGTGCATTATTTGGCCACAAGAACGTGTTAGTGCCTGCCACAACACGCTCTGAAGTAACTTCCTTTTTGGGCATTGTGTTGCGTTCACACGGGCAGACTAAACGATGCATTCTACCATTCATTGTCAATGGAAGCCATGCAGCGACATGACGTTGCATGTAGCTGCTCCAAATCAACTCACAATGCATCTTTCTTTGCATCGGTTTATTTTTATCTGCACGTGTGAATGCACCATTACATGAAAGAAACCAATGAGGCAGACCATAGCAGCATTATAGTCATACTCCGGGAAGAGACCTTGTCTAAGACCCGTGTGCGTGCGTGTGACAATCCACAGGTGATGGAGAGAGACAAGAGAGAGATGACATTTATTAACGTTATGTCACGACATTATGTACAGACACCTTGGCCTGCTGTCAGCGTCCACAAGAATTATGATGCTTATCGGCCTAGAAGTATGAGAGATTAGCTGCAAACAGATGCACACACACACACACACACACACACACACACACACACACACACACACACACACACACACACACACACACACACACACACACACACACACACACACACACACACACACACACACACACACACACACACACACACACACACACACACACACACACACACACACACACACACACACACACACACTCTGGAGCACGGAAGCTCTGCTCATGAGTAAAATATAAAGCGGAAGTAAAGCCTCCTCCCCACTTCCGTTTTGTCTAATATAAATAGAACTCAAACATACATAACATGCTGCTTAGCAGAAATGGAAAATTAAAAAAAAATAAGCTTTAAAGATATTTTAAAATATATTTTTGTGAATGGAAATGATAAACATAATTTCCGGTTGGGAAATCCAAAGTGGCCCCCCTCCATTTTAGTGGATGAGATCGAAAATCTTAAAACGTGAATAACTCTTGACCTAAATCAATCCGTCCAATTCTAACCAAAGATTATGTTTTTGACGGCCCATCTCGGTCCCGTCGCTTGTCACGTTCAATCATACATCCCGTTGTTGTCGATCCCCTCGGGGGTGTTTTGGCTACATCTAGCACCTTGAAATGGGCTCTGAAGAAACAAATCGCTGGGCGTCCTGATTTAATGGTTACAAATACCCCCGGGCGTTCAAGGTGTTTGTCTTTGGGGTGGGTTCATAGTTACCGTTGTGAGAACCCACCTTTCCAGTGATTCTGTTCAGAGACAAGCGCAGCAGACCGACTATTACAATATAAACCTGAGCAGGGAGGGACATTTACAACAACGGAATCAGAATACTGACATTTGTGTGCACGAACAAATGCATTCACGGGGAGAAAATCACAAACATTATACAGTGCACAAACACGTTTACAGTGTGTGTGTGTGTGTGTGTGTGTGTGTGTGTGTGTGTGTGTGTGTGTGTGTACACTTTCACCTGAATAAACGGTGGCTAACCATAACAGACAGGACTCGAAAAACAGAGTTAAGAAAAGCTAGTTCAAACAACACGTACACACACATTCACACTGAAAGCCAATTGCGACGCCGCTGATCAGTATACGTATTAGGTACATGTATGCTTGGCTGCCTCCACACAAAGAGAGAGAAAGACAGAAAGCAGACAGACAATATTATAGAACAAAGCTGGAGAGAAGAGAATATGATAAACAGGGACAACTAGAAAAAGTGGGCACAGGTGTCCATCAGGAGAGGATAGGGGTGTGTGTGATGTTTGGCAAAATGTTTAGGAGTAATATAAACATTTTTTTTTGTGGGGTTTTGTTTTAGAATCTGAGAAATCCAACAGACTCGTCTTGATCACATGACTACAGAGATCATGTGCATTGTGTACCGATTTGCGTGAGATTTGGATGAAATCTGTGCGACTAATATAAACCATGTGTTTTGCAGAAATCGGCCTCATGGTGGCGCTATAACTGGCAGATGTGGAGGGATGCAGGGAAAATGTTTTTTCCATGGCCTCTAGGGAGTGCGCATACATAAGTTGTACACAGATTGATGCAGTTATAGGTAAAAACAGGAAATGCCCCGTTATAGCGCCACCGAAAAAAATTAGTGGCATGTCGTCCCCGGCCTACTGGAAAAGTGTGTATATAATTTCACGGAAATTGCACACTGCGTTTGTGATTTGTGGCATTTTGTTTGAAACGGACCAATCATGTGAGCTTTGGAAGCCAATCAGGATGGAATATGGGAAATGGTGTAGATCCGTGTTGATCACATGACTATAGAGATAGTGTATGCCGAATTGTGTGATATATCGATAAAATATAAAGAGTAATCTACAGAAATGTGTTTTGCTAAAATCGGCCTCATGGTGGCGCTATAATAGACCGCACAGTGTGTGTGCATGGATCGGGCCAACGGTGCCGGAGATTAGCTGGTAACGGACGGACGGACACACAGACGGAGTGCAAAACATACTCTCTCCCCATGCCTTCGGCCTGGTGGAGACAAACATACTCTCTCCCCATGCCTTCGGCCTGGTGGAGACAAACATACTCTCTCCCCATGCCTTCGGCCTGGTGGAGACAAACATACTCTCTCCCCATGCCTTCGGCCTGGTGGAGACAAACATACTCTCTCCCCATGCCTTCGGCCTGGTGGAGACAAACATACTCTCTCCCCATGCCTTCGGCCTGGTGGAGACAAACATACTCTCTCCCCATGCCTTCTGCCTGGTGGAGACAAACATACTCTCTCCCCATGCCTACGGTCTGGTGGAGAGGAAACAATGAGAGACAGAGAGAGAGAGACTGAGAAGTGAAGCGGAAGACAAACATAATCCATCAGATTTTAATCCAGTGTGACTGTATTGATCACACACAGCGGGGATTCAACAGAAAACCCAACTAGGGTTGGGAAAATCTGGAACCGGAGGAATTGTAGGAACCGGATCCATCCAACATTGAGGAACCAGAGTCAGTTCCATCACAGACACACACTGTCAATTCATTGTCAATGGCATTTAATGTTTGTGTTGCGGACATTTTTGTGGGGACAAAAGTTGTATATAGGAGGGGCTAGCGCTGCACGCCCCTCAAAAAAACAATCTCCTGCAACCCACAAACCAAACCGGGCCCTGGCTGTGATTAAACATTGAGGCGAGATGGGAGGAGGCCGGCGCGTGCCGTCTGGCTCCCGTCTACATGATAAAGGGCTGTCGTGGCTTTGTTTTTCCTCCTCCCTGTGCATGTGTATTCCGTTAGGGGAGATTAAGCGTGAAATGAAGCCGACCGTCAGTCTGCAGCTTCTCTCTGTTGTTCCTTCCTCTGTGACATTTCCCTTTTTCGCTATGGTGGTGCGCCGGGGGTGTGTCAAACAGACTGCATTAATACATGCTGCCTGTGTGTGTGTGTGTGTGTGTGTGTGTGTGTGTGTTTGAGAGAGAGAGACACGCTGATGTCTAAACAGATCTATTAACAATTATGTCAGCTTGTCGAGCTGCACCACAGGGTGTCAAGCTTGTACAACGGGAACACAGTCACGTCGACACAATGCATTACAAGTTTGTACGTGTCTGTCCGTGTAAAGAAATGCACTCTAAAATGCACTGTTTTCTGGGGGCACCTCCGGCTGGAATTTGTACACTACTCTGGGGATTTTACGGTGAGATAGATACGTGACCTATGCGGGAACAAATGATGCGTTAACACTAAACAAAAACAGGAAATTATGGGTATGCACTCATGCATGCGCAATTACACAAACAAATCTGTACGCGCGTGTGTGTGCATTCCAGTCCATCTCTTTCGGTCATCCATTTCCGCGGTTTCTTATCTCTCTCAGTAACATAAGCTGCCCACCAGTCACTCTCTCTCCCTCTCCCTCTCCCTCTCTCTCTCTACTCATTTCACGTTGGGCTCATTTCATTTAATTCCTCCGCCAGGCGTCTCTCAGTTCTCCATCCCTCCGTCTGTTCTCATTCCACAGCGCCTCTGCCTCTCTCCATCCTGTTCCACTCCTCTGCCCCCCCTCCTCCATCTCCCAGGCTTCGTCTCTTCATTTATTTTTTTCTATTTGTGGGGGAAAATCTAAGTTCTGGAAAGGCATCAATTTCAAGTCGGCGTCCGCGGTGGCTTTAAAATGCCTACAAAAAGCTGGGAGCCATCTTGAAAATGATGCCTATATCCAGAACTTAACCTCTAACCCTTAGATTTCCTTTTTTTTTTTGGTATGTTATTTAGCATACCACAATCTTGATGATTTTGGCCCGAATTCCCTCCTTCCCAGCTAAAACGGAAACAATTATGCAATAATAATTGCGATTAGGCGTTATGTAATATAACTGTGACAGGCCTATTCACTGTTATCGTCAGTCAGGCCACAGTGAGAGAGAGAACACTGTTACCGTCAGTCAGGCCACAGTCAGAGAGAGAACAGCCACTCTGAACTTCCCTTGTTTGTCTGCATACGACATGGTGAAGAAAGCCTGAGCCAAAACCCTACATTTCAACATGGTGAAGAAAGCCTGAGCCAAAACCCTACATTTCAACATGGTGAAGAAAGCCTGAGCCAAAACCCTACATTTCAACATTTTCCTCCTTTTAGCACCACGGTTCCCAAAGTGGGAACTGGGGGTCCGTGACGCATAGGCAGGGGGTCTGCCGCAAACAAGGAAGTGAACGGCAGTGCGCATGCGCCAATCAAGGAGCACATTGCAGAAGGAGAGGCCAACCCCGCCCCCTCCTTAGCACCCCATGGTTTTGATATAAAAGACGTGTATACACGTCCTTAGCAAAAGTCGTGTTAAATAAATGTTGTGAAAATGTGTTGTGACATTGATTGAAGGTTTTAATACAAATAGTTCCAATGGCACACACGTACTACACACAGGCACACACACGCACGCACACGCAGTCTGTCTCTCACTCTGTCCTGACAGCACCTTATCCGTTTGCTACAATGTGAGGAATTGCATCTCCCACAAGTGCGTGCGTGCGTGCGTGCATGCGTGCGTGCGTGCGTGCGTGCGTGCGTGCGTGCAGAAGAAAGCAGAGTGAGAGTGAAGGCGTGGGCGAGTATACATTGTATACCGCAGTACTGTAGGTTATACAGGCAATATGTTACATGCTTATAGTGACAGTATGTACTCCATGATGCATTGCTGAGCTATGAGGTCTTGACTTTATACTAAATGTAACAGTGTACATCTTACTCTGTGTGTGTGTGTGTGTGTGTGTGTGTTTCTGTGCTGTCTGTGACTCATATTTTATCTGGATGCAGAGCATAAGTGATTCCACCACAGCAGTGTGCTCATGTTTCGCAATCTCTCGCACGTGTTGTGTGCACAGTGCACACACTACATACCTATAGGTTAATAGCATTGGTTGTTCGTCAACAACATCAAATCTCATGACTTTTCTTTCCCTACATTTGAGTGGTGCAGCCACTCCATTGCCTAGCAATTATGTGTGTCCCTGGCTGGGTCCGTCTGTCCATGGCTGGGTCCATCCGTGCACGAAAATATTTTGGACGCGGGCCGGCGCGTCGGAACCGGACTGGGCCCCTGGGGGCGTTCCTGGGGGTCTGGATGTTCCGGGGACCACCCGGGGACCCCCACACGGTAACTGTCCTTTCTCGACCGTTTCGGACGCGGGGCTGCTCGCTCGGTATGGGCACTGCTGACGTGGGGGAGAGAACACGCCCACAGCGTCCCCAGCGGGAATTGAACCCGGGGCCTTCTAGCTGAGAGGAGACAGCGCTATCAACTGCGCCACCGTGCCCCCAAGTGACTCACGCCTCTTGCTGTGTTCCTTTGATTAAATCAAGGGAACTATTTTGAGAGAGAGTGTGTAGGTGGGTTGGTACTGCTTTCAGATGAGATGAACCAATACATCTGGAGAGTGGGATTGTGGTTCAGCTACTCTATAGGTTGTGTATGTGTGTGTGTGTGTGTGTGTGTGTGTGTGTACACAACACACAGGATGATGGAAACTGTATTGGATATTATCGTTAACCTCCTATTTCCAAATTTGAACTTTTGTTTTTATTCGTACATCGACGCCCTACTTGATCGACATATGAGGTTTGCAGCCGACAGAGGTCTCAGGAGTAGTGTGTATGTATGGACTGTGCAACGGAGGTGGATGTAAATAAATTAGTAAAATAGATATCCTTGACTTTTAACCGTGGACATGCCACTGTGATTCTATAAACCTGCCATGCATTTTTTATGTGATCCGTCCTCTCTACTCTACTCCTCTCGCATGTGTGTGTGTGTGTGTGTGTGTGTGTGTGTGTGTGTGTGTGTGTGTGTGTGTGTGTGTGTGAGTGCGCATGTGAGATGTAAACTTTTAGGGATTTATCTTAGGCATCCTATATAGGGCACGTGCACAAGGTGGCTGTGAGGAGCTTACAAATGCCTCGGCCGGCCTCTCCAAAAGGCGGGCCAGGCAAGCACTTAGAGCAAGGTGCTGCTCAGTATCAGCCATTATAGGAAGCCGCTCAATTTGGAGGAGGCGTTGTTTCCTTTAACCATCATTTATGTCTGCTGTGTCTGTCGAAGTATGTCAACGTATGGAACGTATGTTCTGCCACCGTCTATGCACGTTGTAACTATATGGCTATTTTCTGACTGCACTGGCACCGTTTATGTCCTTTGCACAAGGTATTCCTGTACTTCTGATTATGTGGACATAAACAGACATTTCAAATGAGCGCGCGTGCGTGCGTAGTTGCGTACATAGTGAGTTATGATATAAAACTATATGAAATGAAATGAAATGAAATGAAATGAAATGAAATCTATATTTACCCAGGGTATCTGGGCTAAGCTCAAGAACTTGTTTCCAGCCAGGCCCTGCTCATAGAACACATTTCATCGTAGTGGTTGATGCCTTGTTCAAGGGCATTTCAGCGGTGGTAATTTTAACGTGTCGGACGGCTGATTCGAACTGGGAACCTTCCGGTATCTAGACCGCGCCGCTATCCGTTCGGCCACCGCAGCCATATGTGTTTCGCTGTGTGGGTTTAGCGTGAATGAGAAAGTGAGATGTCTCATTCTGTGGGTTTGTTATCTGAACATTTGAGAGAGAGAGAGAGAGAGAGAGAGAGAGAGAGAGAGAGAGAGAGAGAGAGAGAGAGAGAGAGAGAGAGAGAGAGAGAGCGAGCGAGAGGTGAGTCAGACAGATGGGTCTCTATAGGCAAACCAAGAACACCATAGAACAGAACTAAATCAGACAATTAGATCAAAAGACAGAGATGGAGAGAGCAACACTAAACAGATGTTTCACCTGGCGGGTGTGTGTGTGGCCTAGCGTTACCATCTGCACACCACACCAACAACACATGTAGCTCTGCTCGCCTGGACAGAGCGCACACACACACACACACGCTTATACTCGTTACGTAAACCTGAAACAGAAACAGCTTGCAGACATTAACGTGACTTAAACCTGTTTATATATATATATTATGGTGATATGATTACTCCTCAGTCAGTAAAGATAATAAATAAAACAGCAGCAGAGTGTTTTTTTGTTTTCTTTTGCATTTGATAATGACAGTCCTACTTATAGCGTCCATATTCCGAGCATGTCATAAATGGTTAGCATTCTGTGAAGATCTACGATAAAAATCAGTTTGCCGTGCGTTCTGAGCTTACAGATTGGCTATTTTAGCAAAGCGATTTGGTGTTGAGGAGAAAAGGAGCAGCGCTAGTATAGTAGATTATCGTTCCAGACACATTGGCCTCCAAATCTGAGGCCATGGTTCTGAGCAGGAAACTGATGGATTGTGCGGTCCAAGTAGGGAATGAGACATTACGCCAGGTGAAGGAGTTTAAGTATCTCGGGGTCTTGTTCACGAGTGAGGGGAGGACGGAGAAGGAGATCAGCCAGGGAATCGGAGCGACAGGGGCGGTGTTGCAGTCTCTGTACCGCACTACTGACGAAAAGAGAGCTGAGCCAGAAGGCAAAGCTCTCTGTCTACCATGCAATCTTCATTCCTACTCTCACCTGTGGTCATGAAATGTGGGGTCATGACCAAAAGAATAAGGTTGCGGATACAAGTGGCCAAAATGAGTTTTCTCAGATGGGTGGCTGGCATCTCCCTTAGAGATAGGGTGAGAAGTTCAGTCACGCGGGAGAAACTGAGTATATATATCGGATATATCGATATTATATCCCGACGATATGTATCGATTTATTAAAAATTAATATCGATTTTCAAAAAAGAACACACACATTCAAGGCGGTATTGCTGGATCGACAGCACTGCAGTATTCGCCGCAGCGGTATCAAGAGCAGTGATGGTGCGTTCAGCAGTTTAAATGCCTGAAACGGTGCTCCCCTGGCAAATTAATGAATGCTCATTCATATGCTGCTGCGAGGATAGAATTGTCAGTGTGCCGTGGGGGTGGGGGGGGGGCTTAGTTAGTTATGGACAGGACTAGGACACTCCCCTCCCTGGACAGGAAAGAGGGGAAAGGTAGCTTTAAGCTTTCTGAGAGGCCAAACTCAATCGCCAAACTCAACCGCCATCAATTCACCTCCCCTTCGTTCCATTGCAATCACAGTGGCTTTGATGTACTCCTCTTCTTATAGAGCCTTGCTCTCTCTCTGTCTCCCTCTCTCTCTCTCTCTGTCTGTCTCTCTCTCTCGCTCTCTTCCCCTCCACCCACTACAACTATAACTCCCTTTCTCCTCCTAATCCCTCTCCTCTCTGTAAACGGCCTCCCTGTCTCTCTCTCTCTCTCTCTCTCCCTTCGTCTTTAATCTGTCCTCCCGGTTGTTTCATTTTCCCTTCCTTCATCACCTACGCCTCCTTTTCATCTCTCTCTCTCTCTCCTCCCTCGCCATCGTATGTGGTTCTCCCCTCTTTTCCACTAGTTCATCACACTCTCCTCGTCTCTTTGATGTCCTCCAAAGAGGTCCCTATTCCATCTTCTCCCACGTGATGATCCTTCTCTGTGTTCCCACTCCCATCCTTCCTCCCTTGTCCTCACTTTTGCTCCCTCCACCCCCAAACATTCCATCCTTCATTTTCTCCTTTCCTCGTCCATTCGTCTTGCACTTGATCTTTCCCTCCTTCTGATGTGTTCATTGTCCTTCTCTTCCTCCACGTCCTCAACACACGCCTTCCTACAGTAGAGTTCTCTTCCTCCACGTCCTCACAACACACGCCTTCCTACAGTAGAGTTCTCTTCCTCCACGTCCTCAACACACGCCTTCCTACAGTAGTTCTCTTCCTCCACGTCCTCAACACACGCCTTCCTACAGTAGAGTTCTCTTCCTCCACGTCCTCACAACACACGCCTTCCTACAGTAGAGTTCTCTTCCTCCACGTCCTCACAACACACGCCTTCCTACAGTAGAGTTCTCTTCCTCCACGTCCTCAACACACGCCTTCCTACAGTAGTTCTCTTCCTCCACGTCCTCACAACACGCCTTCCTACAGTAGAGTTCTCTTCCTCCACGTCCTCACAACACACGCCTTCCTACAGTAGAGTTCTCTTCCTCCACGTCCTCAACACACGCCTTCCTACAGTAGAGTTCTCTTCCTCCACGTCCTCAACACACACCTTCCTACAGTAGAGTTCTCTTCCTCCACGTCCTCACAACACACGCCTTCCTACAGTAGAGTTCTCTTCCTCCACGTCCTCACAACACACGCCTTCCTACAGTAGAGTTCTCTTCCTCCATGTCCTCAACACACGCCTTCCTACAGTAGAGTTCTCTTCCTTCACGTCCTCAACACACGCCTTCCTACAGTAGAGTTCTCTTCCTCCACGTCCTCACAACACACGCCTTCCTACAGTAGAGTTCTCTTCCTCCACGTCCTCACAACACACGCCTTCCTACAGTAGAGTTCTCTTCCTCCACGTCCTCAACACACGCCTTCCTACAGTAGAGTTCTCTTCCTCCACGTCCTCACAACACACGCCTTCCTACAGTAGAGTTCTCTTCCTCCACGTCCTCACAACACACGCCTTCCTACAGTAGAGTTCTCTTCCTCCACGTCCTCAACACACGCCTTCCTACAGTAGAGTTCTCTTCCTCCACGTCCTCAACACACGCCTTCCTACAGTAGAGTTCTCTTCCTCCACGTCCTCAACACACGCCTTCCTACAGTAGAGTTCTCTTCCTCCACGTCCTCACAACACACGCCTTCCTACAGTAGAGTTCTCTTCCTCCACGTCCTCAACACACGCCTTCCTACAGTAGAGTTCTCTTCCTCCACGTCCTCACAACACACGCCTTCCTACAGTAGAGTTCTCTTCCTCCACGTCCTCACAACACACGCCTTCCTACAGTAGAGTTCTCTTCCTCCACGTCCTCACAACACACGCCTTCCTACAGTAGAGTTCTCTTCCTCCACGTCCTCACAACACACCCCTTCCTACAGTAGAGTTCTCTTCCTCCACGTCCTCACAACACACGCCTTCCTACAGTAGAGTTCTCTTCCTCCACGTCCTCACAACACACGCCTTCCTACAGTAGAGTTCTCTTCCTCCACGTCCTCACAACACACGCCTTCCTACAGTAGAGTTCTCTTCCTTCACGTCCTCAACACGCGCCTTCCTACAGTAGAGTTCTCTTCCTCCACGTCCTCAACACACGCCTTCCTACAGTAGAGTTCTCTTCCTCCACATCCTCAACACACGCCTTCCTACAGTAGAGTTCTCTTCCTCCACGTCCTCACAACACGCCTTCCTACAGTAGAGTTCTCTTCCTCCACGTCCTCACAACACGCCTTCCTACAGTAGAGTTCTCTTCCTCCACGTCCTCACAACACACGCCTTCCTACAGTAGAGTTCTCTTCCTCCACGTCCTCAACACACGCCTTCCTACAGTAGAGTTCTCTTCCTCCACGTCCTCACAACACACGCCTTCCTACAGTAGAGTTCTCTTCCTCCATGTCCTCACAACACACCCCTTCCTACAGTAGAGTTCTCTTCCTCCACGTCCTCACAACACACGCCTTCCTACAGTAGAGTTCTCTTCCTCCACGTCCTCAACACACGCCTTCCTACAGTAGAGTTCTCTTCCTCCACGTCCTCACAACACACGCCTTCCTACAGTAGAGTTCTCTTCCTCCACGTCCTCACAACACACGCCTTCCTACAGTAGAGTTCTCTTCCTCCACGTCCTCAACACACGCTTTCCTACAGTAGAGTTCTCTTCCTCCACGTCCTCACAACACACGCCTTCCTACAGTAAATCTTTATTTGAATAAGCAATTTAAAACAATATAAACAGAAACGACAGAATAAGTACAAAATAATAAAAAAAAGCAAATTCAAAAGGAGTGGGAAGAAGCAAAGCTTATTGCTCCCACCCCCTTTCCATCATCACCAAGCATCATTAATCATATACATAATCATACACAAACACACAAACACCCCCCCCCCCCCCCCCCCCACACGCGCACACACACACCTAGTGAAAACCTACACCTTCTTCATCCCTGTAGCTCATTAAAATCATGTCCTTGAGATTTAGTTTAAACATTTTCATGTTTGCACTTATTTTTAACTCCACCGTGAAACCATTCCATAACCTCACGCCAGAATTTGAAATACAAAAACTTTTTCTGGTTGTACGCCTAAATTGAACTTTAAAGTTGTGATTTGATTTTCCCCTTAAATTATAATCCCCCTCCTGGTCTCTAAATAGTTTTTGAATGTTACCTGGCAGTAACATATTGTTGGCTTTGTACATTATTTGTGCTGTTTGATAGTCTACAATGTTAATAAATTTGAGAAGTTTTGACTCTAAAAAAAGCTTGTTAGTATGCTCCTGATAACCCACCTTGTGTATTATTCGTATTGCTCTTTTTTGAAGGGTTATTACTGGACCCAAAGATGTCTTGTAGTTATTTCCCCAAACCTCTACACAGTACTGCAAATAGGGCAGGACTAAGGAGCAATATAATGTGTGGAGTGATTTCTGGTCCAATACCTTCCTAGCTTTATTGATAACTGCAATACTTCTTGATATCTTGTTCTGTACATGTTTTATATGTGCCTTCCAGTTAATCTTTTCGTCGATGGTTACCCCCAGAAATTTTATTTCCTTAACTCTTTCAATTTCAATCCCATCAATTTTTACCTTTACTTGTGTGTTTGTCATGTTATTGCCAAATAACATTATTTTTGTCTTTTTCACGTTTAATGATAACCTGTTTCTGTCAAACCATAATTTTAATTTATTCATTTCTGTATTTATATCCTCCTGTAATTGAATTAAGTTATCTCCCGAGCAAAAAATATTTGTGTCATCCGCAAAAAGCACAAACTGTAATAAACTGGAAACTTCACACATATCATTTATGTACAGAATAAAGAATTGTGGACCCAATACTGACCCCTGGGGTACACCACAAGTAATGTCCAAACATGAAGAGGAACAATCACCCAGTTTCACAAACTGCTGTCTCCCATTTAAATAGCTTTTGACCCAGTCAAGCACAACTCCCCTTAATCCATATCTTTCCAGTTTTTTAATTAAAATGTCATGGTTGATTGTGTCAAATGCCTTTTTTAAATCAATAAATACTCCAATTGCATATTTCCTTTTGTCAATAGCATTAGTAATCTCTTCAATTGCCTCAATAATTGCCATTGATGTTGATCTTTTTGATCTGAACCCATATTGATTTTCTGCAAGTATGTTGTTTTTCTCTAAGAATGATTCCAGTCTTTTATTGAAGAGTTTTTCTAGTATTTTTGAGAATTGTGGTAGTAATGAGACCGGCCTATAATTTGTGAAGTGATGCTTGTTCCCAGTTTTGTACAACGGAATGACCTTGGCTATTTTCATTGTATTTGGAAATGACCCTGTTTGAAAAGAAAGATTGCAAATGAATGTCAGTGGTTTAGATATGCCTTCAATTACCTGTTTAACAATTGTTATGTCTATGTCATTGAAGTCAGTAGACTTTTTATTCTTACTTTTTTTAACAATGTCCAGAATTTCATTTTCAGCTACTGAGGTAAGGAACATTGAGTAGGGATTTCTCTCTGGTAAATGTTCCCCATGAGACCCTGGATCAGGGATTTGGCTTGCAAGGTCAGGTCCTATATTTACAAAAAAATCATTCAAACTATTTGCCACTTCATCCATGTTATAATTTTCAATATCCTTATCAATAAAATATGTAGGTATATTATTATGTCTAGAGCCATTTCTTATAACATTGTTCAATATATTCCATATTTCTTTAATATTATGCTTGTTAACTTCTAATCTCCTTTTATAGTAGTCTTTCTTACTTTCCCGCATAATATTAGTTAGTTTATTTTTATATATTTTATATTTAAGTTCAGCCTCTTTAGTTCTCCGTTTTATGAATTCTCTGTAAAGTGTGTTTTTCTTTTTACAGGCATTTTGTAGTCCTTTCGTGATCCATGGACAGTTGTCAAATTTTAATTTCCTGGAATATTTTTTAATTGGACAAAACTTGTCATATAAAGAACAAAAGGTTTGTAGAAATGACTCATAAGCAGCATCAACATTTTTTACACTGTATAATGCATCCCAGTTCAGCCCTAGTAATTGAT
This sequence comes from Electrona antarctica, assembly GCF_951216825.1. Classification (NCBI taxonomy): domain Eukaryota; kingdom Metazoa; phylum Chordata; class Actinopteri; order Myctophiformes; family Myctophidae; genus Electrona; species Electrona antarctica. Next base: position 17,336,004 of record NC_136802.1, read on the forward strand.
TTTTTAGCAAATGTATAGATTCCTCCGATCTTGTTCGTCTGTATATACTTTGCCTATCAAGCTTTTTCCTATAATTTTTGTCATATACAATAAACACTGGTAGATGGTCACTTATGTCATTGATTAATAATCCGCTTATTGTGTTGTTTTCTATTTCATTGGTGAATATATTGTCAATAAGAGTTGCACTGTGTGATGTAAGTCTGCTGGGTCTGGTGATTTTGGGAAATAGGCTCATGCTGTACATTAAATCTATAAATTCATTGATGTTATTTTGGTTATGTGGATTCAAAATGTCAATATTCCAATCTCCGGTAAGAAACATAGTTTTGTTAGTTATTTTTGAGAACATACTTTCCATCCACTCACTGAACATTTCGATGCTAGTGTCAGGTGCCCTATATATACAGCTAATGACCATGTTTTTGTTTTTTTCATTGCAGATTTCAATTGTTAAGCATTCCAATAAATTATCAACCACAGTTGTCATTTCATCTACAATCCTGAAGTTTAAAGATTTATGAACATATATAGCAACTCCCCCATGGCCCTTGTTTTGCCTATTGTTATACATGAATTCATATCCATCCAATTCAAAGTCAATACCTCTTACAGAGTTGATCCAAGTTTCAGTTAATGCTATTATGTCGAATGGCTGAGCAAAAGTTTGTAAATAGTTCTTAATGTTCATGAAATTTGCATATAAACTTCTGCTGTTGAAGTGAATAATGGATAACTTTCCCTCCGATTTAATGCTCTGGTTATATTGATGATCTGTATAGTAGCAGCAATTGTTATTTATGGATGAGAAGAAGTTATTGTCCGGGTCTATTTCCTGTTCCAAGTCCAGCATACTGTGATCAGTGTATTCAAACGGTTTAAGTTCGAGATGATCATGTTCCCTTATCCTTTCTGGTATGTCATTATTGTCCCCTGTATTAGAGTGATTCTTGGATGTTGTCATGGTAGTGGTTTGTTTTATTTTACCTTGTCCGGTGGCCATCATTGGTACTTGCCCAGATCCGCGATGTTTTTGATGCAGATCACTTTGGCTTCCTCAGGGTCTCCGTTGAGTTTAATAAATATCTTACAGTTTGCAGTCCACGTTTGTTGTATTTTTTTCTGCTTCTTGAGGTGACGTGCTTTCATGGCTATCTCCGCATTCTGTTTGGATAGGTGCTCGTTGAAGTAGACATTGGTTTCCGCTAACTTTGATCTTTGCTTCAGCAGAGCTGTCTTGAATTTTCTGTTGACAAACCTCAGTATTACGGCCGGCGGGGCCGGGTTGTCACTGGCAATGGTGTTCTTCTTGGGCAGTGGGTGGCATGCCTCGATGTTGGCACAGTCCAGCTCGATGTCCTTGGACCGTAGAAACGCAGCCACCTGTTGCTCCGTGGAAATAACATCCATTTCACTTTGTTCACCTCCGTTTACCGATGTGACAGCTCGCGCATATGACCTGGGCTTGATTTTAATCCCAGTGATAATTACGTCATTTATCCTGGTGTACTGCTCCAGGTCCGAGACTCTACTTTCCAGGAATACAATCCTGTTTTCTTTCGCCGCGTTTTCAGTTTTCAGAGCCTTCACTTCTTCAACCAATTCCATTATGGTCTTTTGCTGTTTGCTCACTGCAGAAAGTTCCTCCGTTATGAAATCGAGAGATTTCTTTATCTCCTCGATGTCCTTAGTTGGACTCATTGTTGTCTCCGCTTTGTTTTCCTTGTCTTCCTGACGGCGGGCCTCACCCCGCGTTACTCTAGGCTCTCTCGTATTGCTTGATTTCCCTTTAGACATAAGTTGATTTGTAGGTTACCCTTATCAACTTTCCAAGGTACTAAGCATCAGAGAAAACAGTAGAGTTCTCTTCCTCCACGTCCTCACAACACACCCCTTCCTACAGTAGAGTTCTCTTCATCCACGTCCTCACAACACACGCCTTCCTACAGTAGAGTTCTCTTCCTTCACGTCCTCAACACACGCCTTCCTACAGTAGAGTTCTCTTCCTCCACGTCCTCACAACACACGCCTTCCTACAGTAGAGTTCTCTTCCTCCATGTCCTCACAACACACCCCTTCCTACAGTAGAGTTCTCTTCCTCCACGTCCTCACAACACACGCCTTCCTACAGTAGAGTTCTCTTCCTCCACGTCCTCAACACACGCCTTCCTACAGTAGAGTTCTCTTCCTCCACGTCCTCAACACACGCCTTCCTACAGTAGAGTTCTCTTCCTCCACGTCCTCACAACACACGCCTTCCTACAGTAGAGTTCTCTTCCTCCACGTCCTCACAACACACCCCTTCCTACAGTAGAGTTCTCTTCCTCCACGTCCTCACAACACACGCCTTCCTACAGTAGAGTTCTCTTCCTCCACGTCCTCAACACACGCCTTCCTACAGTAGAGTTCTCTTCCTCCACGTCCTCACAACACACGCCTTCCTATAGTAGAGTTCTCTTCCTCCACGTCCTCACAACACACCCCTTCCTACAGTAGAGTTCTCTTCCTCCACGTCCTCACAACACACGCCTTCCTACAGTAGAGTTCTCTTCCTCCACGTCCTCAACACACGCCTTCCTACAGTAGAGTTCTCTTCCTCCACGTCCTCACAACACACCCCTTCCTACAGTAGAGTTCTCAATGGGCATCAACCCATTTAGACCCGAGGCCAGATTCTACTAAATGTCTTCGAAATCCTGGCAGTTTTCTGAAAACACCTATGTTTCTGTCAGTGGTGCTCAAACTATTTCATGTCCAGGATCCCAAAAATGATATGTAATTGGCCGCCAACCCCCATCTGAAAATATGTTGTTGTTCCAGGGACCAACTATTTGAGTTAAAAAAATTCGCTGGGAAAGAATATATATATATATATTCAAAGATTTGCACATGTTTTCATGTTTTTAAAAAAAACAGACGCGTCTGAACTGAGTGGTGCTGTACTGTACTTGTGCTGTGGTACTGTACGGTTACGACTGTACTGTACAGACCCAGGCAGGCAGGGACACACATTGCCGTCTATACGTAGCTTTGGCTAGCACCACTCAAAAAATGTATGCTATTTTTCAACAGCTAAAGTTTAAAATAATGGTTAGTGGTTAAAAGCAAATAAGGTGACACAGATGCCCGGCCATAACTGGGACCTAACTGGTCCGGCCCGAGGCCCGGCCCAACAAATTAGCATACATTTTAGGCCCGGCCCGACCAGACCCTAAAACGTCGGGTAAGGTTGAGTTTGGACAATATTTGAGAACTATCACAGACTAAAATATAACACGGTTGGATGTCCCTCCCTGACAGAGACGAGAACTGCAGTGGCACCTGTTCTTGTATGAAGCTATACTTGGAGATTGTCCTAAATACATCTTTCCTGAAATGGGACTCTGAACCCTACCACACTCAAGTAATTTCCCCAAATTCAAGGTACCAAAAGTTAACTCTGAACTAGGTAAATCTGGCTTTAGCTTCTGTGGCCCAAATACATGGAACGACCTACAAAAGACATTCAAATTGACCACATTGGTACCCTTGCATTGTTTTAAAACCTTGGTGAGCATACAGACCACCACAATATGTAACTGTTTTAGATCATTTTGAAATTTGTTTTAGCTTGTTTTAGTTTTATATTTGTAAACCTATGTATACCTTTTGTTTTTCTTTTCCTGATCATCTGATGTATTGTGATGTTTTTTTTCTATTTGATTGGATTACTCGACGACACTGAAAATGAGTTTGATTACTCAGTGTAATTTCAAGAATAAATAAAACTTGAATGAATGAAAAACGCCAGTCAGCACCATCTTCATTTCTCCTTTCATTGTCAATGGCAAATATGAGACGTGTGAGGACAAAAGCTGAGATAAAAAAAAGAGAGTGGAAAAACACCAAACCGGAGAACTACTAGTGGGCAGCGGATTGGCTCCTCGCCCGTTCCACGTAGCGCGACTCTCCCCCATAGGAATGCAAAAGTGGACCATCACCTGCTCGCCCGGCAGGAACAATCTCTTTGAAAACCTGTTTAGTGTTCCTGATTGTTTAACCACGCATTTGAAAAGTAGGACGCAAAATAATGAAGTTAGTATTCATTAGTAAAGTGCCACTAATTCGTACAGGATGTCATGTTGGCCTCATCTGTATTGCTGCATAAGCCTACTGCCATTTTAGAATAAAAATACATACATTGATTATACTTGCATAAACTGTGTTTTGAAGTGATGTTGGGGTTTTTTGTCCCCCCACTGGGATCAACCTGCCGTTCTGACCGGCAGAACGGCAGGTTGAAGGCTGTTTGTGTGAGGTTGTTTTATTCACCCGTTTTCTTTTATTTTGTTCCTCTCTCTCTGCACGGCCGCTCTCTCTTCTTTGTGCGTTGGCACAAAGATGAATAGAGAAGGGTTGTTTTGACAGGCTGTACCCCACACACACACACACACACACACACACACACACACACACACACACACACACACACACACACACACACACACACACACACACACACACACACACACACACACACACACACACACACACACACACACACACGTGGTCGAGCTGAGAAGAAAATAAAGTAACACGGCAGGAGCTGCTTTCACAGTGAATGTGTGTACGAATACCAAGTGACCTCTTGCTCTTTATCCCGTCTCTTCTTCAACCTCTCTCTCCCTCATTCAACCTCAATCCCTTTCTCCCTCCCTCGTTCTTTCTTGCTCTATTTTCCTACAGCTACAGGCGAGAACACACTCTAGCCTTACTTCCTAATTCCTATAAGGAGGACAGGCTCAACATTTTGCTCCTATAAATGTGCATTATGCATGACACACACACACACACACACACACACACACACACACACACACACACACACACACACACACACACACACACACACACACACACACACACACACACACACACACACACACACACACACACACACACACACACACACACACACACACACACACACACACACACACACACACACACACACGATTTACAGTAAGCAAGAACAAAACATGGTAATACCTAAAAAATAGTCATGAAGCTAAGAACCTAACATCCGTCTAACAGTGGAATATCAATATAATGAAACTATGCGTACTGTATACACTATAGAGTCCTATGTCTACATGAAATGCTATCTAAGTTACATACCTTTGCATACGCTTGCAAGGTCGTCGAGGCTAGTAAATGCTACGGGCTAAGATGGAGTCTGAAGAGGTGGGTTTTCAGACGACGGTGGAAGATTGGGAGTGAGTCTGCAGTTGTGATTGCAATGGGAAGTGCATTCCATAGTTTTGGAGCCAGAAGGGAGACGGGTTTGGGACGCGCACACGCACACGCACACGCACACGCACACGCACACACTCCAGCAAATTCATTCAATGTGTCATGTTTGACAAATTAAGGTTACGTGCTGTACTGTCTGTCAGTTAGCTGCATCGAAAACACTCAGTTACCACTGACTGTTTGCCAATTTCTCCAGAGTATGTGTGTGTGTGTGTGTGTGTGTGTGTGTGTGTGTGTGTGTGTGTGTGTGTGTGTGTGTGTGTGTGTAAACAGAGGCAAGTGTTACGTTTATAGTCTATACTTACAAACTGGGTGACATTATTGTGGCCAGTCCTCAGCAGCCTGGTGATATAGCAGCTTAATGTGAAAAATTGTGTATTTCAGGGGGGAGGGGGAGGAGGGGGGGGGGCTTCAGTAGTAGACCCCTAGCCTACTACTGACCGCGTGTCAGTCCAACCATTGAGCGCTACATTGTTAAAAGCATTAGGCACAAATACGACTGACCCCTTCATTAAAGTGATTACATGCCAACATTAAGACTGCACGTCAAATCCGTTTCAGCGGCAGACGAGGCGACAAATAATGATATCACTTCACAGCACACTCTCCGTTGGATGGCGTATTAAACCGTTAACACACACACACACACACACACACACACCACTCGATCGGATGCCCACGGGGCGCAATGGGAATAGAGAGCCACTATCTGTATGGCCAATCACATTAGCTTCCCGAATATTGACCCCCTCGGCCCTCACCCGCCTCGCCCGTGTTCCCTATTCAGCCATAATTGACCTGATTTGAGCAGAGCGTTAGCTACAAACCCAGATAGGAAGCTGGATACTATTCCAGTAATAGGTTTACCATGCAGTAAAACAATGAATGTTTTAGCTTTTTGGGTTTTTTATTTCTTTTATTTCTTTCTTCCATGTTACATCAGAAACCTAGTCGCATTGTAACTCGCTCCAGTGATTGGCTAGGCCTTCTGGTCCCTTTTGCCAACTCTGAACTTGGAAAGGCTGCTTTCAGCATCGGTGCACCTGATTCTTGGAATGTCTTGCAACAAGAACTTAAACTTAATACCCTGGCATCAATTGGTCATTTTAGGAATTTACTCAATAACCGTCCATCACCTGTATGTTGCTGTTTTAACCGATTGCTGAATATATAATTGTATTAACGGTTTGTGTTGTATGTTTTTTTTGTATGTAATCTCGGCATCATTGTAAATGAGGGGTTCCCTCAATGGTCTCTCCGAGAATTTAAATAAAGGTTGAATGAATCTACTGAATAAAGAAGTGGGTGAAATTATTTTTAACGCCCTTTTCTTGGCATGCCAAAACACACTTTTGGAGCTCGCCCCTTATGGAAAAACAAGCCTAACTAAATTGATAAGCAGTGTTGTCATGTATGCACGTATTGACTCTACCATGTTCAGCTAATGTTTTGCCTCCACTTGAGCAGTGCCCAGTATAATAAAAAAAACAATTTACAAACTGAAAAAAGGCCCATTAGCAGATTTAGTACACTGTGATGTAACATGTAAGCCACACAGCTGCAGCTAATACAATAAATAATGTGTGTGTTAGATTTATGTGTGTCATTACTGTCTATAGCCTGCCCTATACCGTCTAATGTCTATGCTTGGCACATCCATGGATCTGAGCACAGTCTAAATCTAACACAC
>NC_136802.1:17347985-17370331 GCF_951216825.1 Electrona antarctica
ATAATTTACTGCATCCTGAACTCTGCTCGTGGTCCCTTCATGCCAGCCACGGTGTTCATTACTACGCCTGTACATAGATAGCAGCATTTATTTTTAATGTAATTTCAGTCGTTAGCCGATGGTGTCGTAATGGACGGAGATGCTCTGTGAGGTGGCACGCCGAGAAGAGCCGATCTACAAGCTCACTGCGTGTCGCATCGCCAGCGGTAGAAAAGGTACTCACAAAGTATCAATGATTCAGTGATGTAAATAGGTTTTCAATGTAATGGGTCCAGGGCGGGACCCAGGGGTGGTCTTTTAGATGGGTCCCAGGGACATCTTATGAGTCCTACTTCAATGAAAGCAATAAGGTACACCCGCACACTGTGTATTTGCTCGGCACATGAGTATTGTCTTGTTTAATGAAGCAACGCTTCGGTCCCTCCGGACCTTCCTCAGACATTTCGGAGGGACCAAAACGTTGCTTCATTAAATAAGACAATACTCATGTGCCTAGCAAATACACAGTGTGCAGGTGTACCTTATTGCTTTCATTGATGTCCACTGGCCTACGCACCTGTGCATACGCCTATTTCTAAGTGTGCGAAGGTTTTCTCCTACATGAGTCCTACTTCAACAACGTTAGAGTACAGTACTGAGCGAGTACAGTATTGCATTCCAGGACCCACAGAGGGTCCTTTCTCAATTTAGTGACTCTAACTCTATAGCCACACTAAAGGCTATCTCTCTCCCTACGTCGTCCTCAGACGAGCCCTCCATCTGTGTCTCCAGTCATCTCTGTTCCCCATACATCTGGCCAGCTCATTTGTGCTTTCTGCATCAGCATCTTTAGTACGTCCACGTAGGTAGGTGTGGGACGTCCTCTCGATCGATGCCTGTGTGTTGGTTCCCACAGCACCAGCTTTTGGTGTCGGTGGCAGTGGCCAGCTATTCTCATCCTCCTTTAATACTGCCATGTTCTCTGATACTTTACTATACTTCAGATTCACACTGCCGTCATGCACAGCAAATGGCAGATGTACCCAGATGATATTCCTGTGATCTCAAGAAGGATGATAATGATGATGATGAGAGAGGAATCCCTTCTAAAGACTGTCCCATTTGGAGGTGCGACCGCATGCTGCATTTAGATCTGAGACCGATTTCTTTTTTTTAAAAAGGCTTCTAAATCCAGTTGTCTGAAAAACCTGTTTCCATGTCGGTGGTTCTCAACCTTTCCATGTCAAGGACCCCCGGAATTATTTGTATTTGTCCGCGGACCCCCATCTGAAAATATGTTGTTCCAGGGACCCCCCAGAAGCAAAGATTTGAGTTAAAAACGTTCGCTCTGAAAGAATATATATTAAAAGATTTGCGCCACATTTACAAGGTTTTTCAGAAATCGCAGGTCTACAAGCTCGTAGCGCGGCACCAATTAAGTGCCGCTTATAGATCAGCTATTTTTCAATAGCTTAAGTATAATGTAATGCTTAACACACCAAAAGGGGTTCGTTCCCGTCCAGAATGGGTTAAATTAGACCCGCCATCAGAATGGGGAAGATAGGTAATTTAAGTGACTTTGTAGTAGTGGCATGGGTGGCACTGTGGCATGGTGGCACTGTGGCACTGTGGCATGGCATGTGCTGAATGGGCTGGTGGCTCTGTAGGAGACTATAGCCATCTATAAGAGGGCCCACCACTATACTAGAGCAACAGTTGGCTCTGGGTGCTGCTAGCCTTGGCATGGATGGTGTTGTCCATTCTTGGCTGGACAGATGAGATGAGCGCCAAATGTCTTGTGCACGCTGCCCAGGAGGCAATATATCGTCTCAGTTGGGTGGAACCTGATATGTCCAAATGTATGGCCCGCGGGCTGGCTGACTCTGAACGGCCCGCGAAAGACTATGTGATAATGAAAATAAAACATACTTTCTAATTACCTTATGGGTGGACTAAAACCACATTGCTTGCGGGTGCACGTCAACTGTGCACCCGTCTTCGTTCCTTCACCCATCATATGCAATAATGTTTTTGGATTTATTGGTGACAACAATCTTTGACTAGATATTCTTTCACAGCGAACGTTTAACTAAAATCTTTGCTCCTGGGGGGGGGGGGGGGGGGTGGTCCCTGGAACAACATATAGACATATATTTTTTAACGTCCTTGACATGAAAATGTTTGAGAACAACTTACATGGGTTTTTCAGAAAACTGTCAGGATTTAGAAGGCATTTGTAGAATCGTCCTCAGGTCTAAATGGGTTAAAGAAAGAGAGCACACAGACAGACGTTCTGCTTACAACATCGACACCCACTTCCAGGTCTTAGTCACGTCGGCACTTTCTCTGTCAGCTCTCTCGTCCTCAGACTCAGTAATGCGACATAGCATTCGGCCACGGGCTCCATTCCAGAGATGCCGCTGGCTTAGCACACAAAGACCACCAGCACAATGAAGGGGAGGAAAAGCTACTTACAGTTACACCTATAGCATATCAGACTTTAAGCAGTCCACTCAGTGAGTGGGCAATGGATGGTCTGAAGCCAACCAGGCTAACTTATACTCTCTATTCTTAGTATAAACGGACTGACTTGCAGCCTTACTTGGGCTGCTTTTTTCCGTCTACACCAGGGGTGTCCAAACCTTTTTCAAAGGGGGACATATTAGAAAATATTAAAACACCCAAGGGCCAACTACATAACTTAGCTTCGGATTTAAACGATTCAATTTAACCATCATCAATATTTAATATCAATGGTCTTTTGTCAGGTGTGTGCTGTGAACAAAAAGTGTATCTCAGCCTTTTTTCAGCCTTTATGTCACATTACCAAATGTAACCAAGCAAACAAGGTAAAAATAAATTAAAAAAATAAATACAAGGAACACTGACAGATTATACTCTGGGAAATGCCCAGGTTAAAAAACGTTAATGTAAAAAGCCAATCTACATCGACACGTTGTGAGCTTGTAGATCAGCTATTTGAACTATTTTAAAATGTTTTAAATTAGTAAAAAAATAAAGGCAAATACGTTTAGGGGTAAGGGGTGGGGCAAGATATAGCTGCAAATCTCTTTGCCCCAAAATAGCAGATCTACAAGCTCACAACCGCATTGCAACGCAAAAAAAATAAAATAAATGATGCTGGGGTTCAAGAGCTGGTTAAAACACAGGATGACGGATGCCATAAGAGTTTAGATCCAAAATAAATGTAAAATGGCTCTTGGCGTGCAGCGTCAACATTCCTCCCCACAGCCCAACAACACCATGTTGTATCTGTGGTATGCGACCTATGTGCTGCGCTGCTGCAGACCCCCCTACACTTAAGGTGTGCTGTGAACTGAAGCCAAGAACAGCAGAAGCAGCTAGAGTTAGCCCCATGCATGCATGCATGTGTGTGTGTGTGTGTGTACACGCAAGTATGAGGAGGTGAAAGTGGGCGCGTGTGCGTGTGGATGTGTGTGTGGATGACGCTACAAGTCCAAAACTGTTACTTTTCAGGATTCAAATTCAAAAATAGCAAACATAGCAGTCCTAGAAGCTTGAAACGCGTCGCTTCACGCCATGTGTCGAGCTTGCAGATCTGCTATACTTTTCATACTTTGTTGTGACGCTGTAGTACGATCAAGTAGGGTGTTGATTTTAATTCACGAAGAAAAACACAAAAAGTTAAATTCTGGAGATATGAGGTTTCTGTGGCCAACACTATAGAATGCACTGTGTAGTGAGAGAACTGGGTGCTGAGCCAGTGTGTAATGATTTATCACTCCAGAATGACAGGATGGGGAGAGAAGGTGAGGTCAGAGACATGCTGAACTCACTGAACTCAGCTCGGAACTTTAGAGGCAGTGTGGAGGACCAGAGAACAGGGGGCCGAGGGCGAGGATGAACATGTAAATTGTAAACACAAGCTCCCACTCAGCGCGTCACTTTGTGCCGCGCAGCGAGCTTGGACATCTGCTCCCAGCAAGCCAAATGACGTCATGATGTTCAGGACTAGGCCAGATCACAGCCCATATGGGGATGATCTTTAGATCAATTCTAGATCGTCTTCACCAGTTGAAATAATATAGCTTATTCTGGCTAGTTATGATATGACTTAAGTTAATCTGGCCTCGATGGGACTCTCTCCGATTCATCCAGGGACGTCCGTCTTAGTGGGCAGAATTTATGTTGGTTGTTCAGGTGATATTCTGGGCAGATCTGACTAGTCTTGGTTTGACTTGATCTGGCCACAATCAAGACGTCCTGACCGGGCTTGCTGGGCTATTTTTGAAAATGTTTGCAAAATATCAAAAATGTTTGTTACATTGTCCATGGCACAACCCCTTTTCAGATGAGGGGTTCCACGGACAAATACACATCAATGCCCTTGACATGAAGTGTGAGAATCAGTGCTTTATCACACAAAAATGTGTGATGGATATAAAATAGATCCAAGTATTACTGAGAATCACTAGTGCAGCGGATAACCAAACCAATTGTGCATTTTATGACTAAAGCATGAAACTTTCAGCATATCATCTACACACCCCAAGGTTTGATTTCAGACGTGGAACCACTTTCTGACTGACCTCTGGTGACCTTGAGGGGTCATTGACCTCAGAATTGCATTTTTGCACGTTTTGCTCCATTATTTTCCACTATAATAATTTATTATGTTTGTTAAATGGAAGTTTTGTTCTAATGAATGACAACTTAAACCCCAATAGTCTACAGAAATGGTGAATCATGTCAACGTTTATGATATAAATGTTATGACATTGTTATAACATTAAAAACATCTAAGAGAGAGATTGTGCGGAGAGAGATAGAGTGCGGTGGTTAAGCTCATATATGGAAGGTATTGTGCATGTTATGACTAAAGCATGACACTTTCTACAGTGTTTCTATATACCATGAAGTTTGTTTTTAGATGTGGACTTCTGAATTTACATCTGGAACTTGTCAGAGGCTGTACACATTTCGGGCTGTCAAACCATGTTGTAAACCGCCATAGGGCCCATGTTAAACCCAGAAATGTTGTTTCCTTTAAACTTTTATTAAAATGTCATCTATAGGCTAGCAGATGAGACTAAGATTGTTTGCTAAAAGTTATATGTTGGACAATTTGAGGAATTAGCATAATGAGCAAATCAATTGCTTAATGAGCAACTTAACTAGAAATGGCTATCATTTTGCATCCAGTTTACTTCGAAAGGTGACTTAAGAGTCAAAGTCTATGTTTGTGATATCCAGAAATTAATCTGCTGTTATGGGGAAGTCATGCACCCTTTCTTCATTAGCATAATTGGCATAAATTATAACATAGGTACAAATTAGGAATTAGCTATACAGTATTATTGCTTTTAGTCAACATATCAAGGTTGTTTTAGAGTCTACATCTATATTATGTTGATACATAAATTAATCTCTTGCCATAACTAAATTATGAAATTGTTCCTCATTTGCATAATTTGCATAAAGTATATAATAATTCGTCCCAAACCAGGAAATAGTAATATTTTAACTTAATAATTTAGAAAGGTGCTTTTAGAGACTATGGGCTGTATTTTGCGTGTCTTAAGTACCAGGTCTATTACATAACTTAAGACCTGGAGGCGTGATCAATGCCATTTGGCTATTCTGAGTGGCCAAAGAGCATTGACCACGCCTCCAGGTCTTAAGTTAAGTAATAAGACCTGGTACTTAAGACACGCAAAATACAGCCCTATAAGTATAAACCATAAAAAAGGAAATTGTCTGTATCGGTGTCCATTTATCGATTGATTTTATCCACCTTCTCACATGATCCCATGCTCACCTAAGAAATCACTAAAGAGCTTTTCCATGAAGTATGCACACCACACTGGACCTCAAGCTCTAGACCTATTTTATGACATGTCTAATACAGTGGAGTGACGGAGCAGCAGTGGCTCATGAGGTAGATCGGACATCTTGGAAACTGAAAGTACGGCATGATGCACACTCTGATGGCATTCATTGGCTGCATTGGAACATTGATGAACATGTCTGTGATAAAAGTAGGCATTGAGTGTTATCAGATGCTTGTGCTTGTCCTTCCTGTTGTGTGTGAATGTGAATGTGATACTGTCTCCTTACTCTCCTACCCCGTGAGAAAGTACCATGCCTAGTCTCAATACAGTTCCTGTTGGAACTTCTACAACCCATTCACAAGAAGGATGGCCATAGCTGAATGGAACACCTGGGAAATTCCAGGCCCCGGCAATGTGTCGAGGTATACATAGCAAGACCCTTAATCCCCAACTACCCCCTGACCTCAAAGGTCTGATGGCCTTGAGCAGCAATAACCTAATTGAAGCAGAAAACTGAATTTTCCAATATGATTAATATAAGGTCTAATACACAAAGATGAAGACAAAGAAGATGCAGAGGCTGAAGGGAATGAGGAGAGAGATGATGGAGATAGTGGAAAAATACCATTGAGTCTGTGAGGTTGTGGTTCACTAATGCTCATTATGATACATTTTTTGTCCACTCAGTCTGTGTCTCAGAGTAGGGCTGTGGACAGTTCAGAAACTTGCCTACCGGTGACATTGTCAGTAGGCAGGTTTGTTCATTTCGAACATTTAAATGTTTTAATTTGATTTTGTATTAATGTGAGAACAATGACTTCTATAATAGCTAACTTTCCAAAAATATAAAGTCTTCAGTTTATATTAGCTTGGATTCTCCATTGATGTCACTGGTAGCTGGTACTGTCAAGTGTTATGACAGAAATGGTACCATATTATCTCCCAACATCTCCTTAAACTCCTGCCACCTGGTAGGAGGTTTAAGAGTATCCAACAGTTACTCCCCCCAAAACATATGAACCCTGAACCATCGCCATATACTGCCCCAAAACCAAAAGCATGAGATGAATAGGGCATACAATATACCAGTGGCAGCCATTTGCGGGTTCCATCGTTTCAGACCCCATTGTTTTTTTCCCATGAAGATTTCTACAAATATTTATATAAAAAATAATAAGCCTATAGAATCAAGCCATCCAGGACCCTACTGAATCATGACGATAAAACATTTGATTATGTGATGTATATCCTTTGTTTTGAGGGTTTTTTTTTTTCACAGAATCAAATGTGTTCTGGTCATTAATTACCAGGATCCTGGATGGCTTGATTACATAGGCTTAGAATAATTGATTGTTTGTAAATCTCTATATGTGAAAAATGAATGGGGTCTGGATGGATGGAACCAGAAAATGGCCACCACTGCTATGTCCTATAGCACCTTTGAATATACTGTAAGGATATTGGATATAAAAACCAAACAAACTCATCAATCAAGTCTTTCTGTATTTTTTTCTTCCCTAACTTCATTAAAAACAATTAAGACCAATACAATAATGTTAAAATAACGACAACTATCTCTTCTGTGGTTCTTGTCATGTTTTACTCTTCGCTGCCACAAGCTCCTGTGCCGCTTTCTTGGCTTTGACCATCTCCTTATACCTCTTCATACAGTCCTTTTTGTAGCTAGCACTGTAGAAAGTGTCATGCTTTAGTCATAACATGCACAATACCTTCCATATATGAGCTTAAAGATGGAGTGCCACAATCTTTGCATTTCTTCCAGTTTTTCATGCGTCTATGAGGTGACACCCTGGAGTCGTTTTTATGTGCAATGGTGTATTAACTTTGTATTTAGGGTTCTTCCTGGAGGCTGAACCCTTGACAGTCAAAAGGGCCAATGAAATAAACAGTAATATAGTGACATCACACTATCAGCCCCTCCCCTAACCCCTCCCCCTTTATCATACAACTACAGCTGTGGGTGCGGCTTCAGTTCAGGTGGATCACCACCCACCAGGCAAACCAGGCATACTTAATGAACTGGTGGGCGTGTCCACATAATAGCATGATTTTAACAAATACTGTACACTTTTTGGAGAAAGTTCTTCCTCCTATTATAATAATACCTGATGATCATGTTTTAGGGTGGAAAGAAATCGTGACACTCCATCTTTAACCGCCGCACTCTCTCTCTCCACAATCTCTCTCCTAGATGTTTTTAATGTTATAACAATGTCATAACATTTATATCATAAAAGTTAACATGATTCACCATTTCTGTAGACTATTGGGGTTTAAGTTGTCATTCATTAGAACAAAACTTCCATTTAACAAACATAATAAATTATTATAGTGGGAAATAATGGAGCAAAACGTGCAAAAATGCAATTCTGAGGTCAATGACCCCTCAAGGTCACCAGAGGTCAGTCTGAAAGTGGTTCCACGTCTGAAATCAAACCTTGGGGTGTGTAGATGATATGCTGAAAGTTTCATGCTTTAGTCATAAAATGCACAATACCTTCCATATATGAGCTTAACCGCCGCACTACACTGGCACACACCGCCAGAGCCAAGAGCAGAGCTTAGACAACGCCCACTCACTCCTTGGGTTCTGAGTTCTAAGGCTTGTCTTCCAACTCTCCAGTCACTCATAGCATAACATAACATAAAGCTAAACTTTTTATTTAATCTTCAAAAACAGACCTAGTTTCAAACTCCCTTTTTGTGTCGTGTGATACTGAAAAAGGTGCACTACGACTCAACGACTGCAGAATTAATCGAAAGTAAATCTTGGAAATGAATTCAAACAGCTTATTTGTCAGCTGTTGCACCTGGTCTCCTCACGCAAGGATTAATAACCAGAACATTGTACAACGCATAACATCCATTACGCTCTCTCTCACAAAAATAAATTGCCTAAACACTATTTGACCACACAGAGATGCCCAATAAGCATTAAAACAATTGATTAATATAATCATGATTACAATATTAAGCAAGACAAATATTAACCATAATTGTGCAGCTCTAGAGTGGACTATACTGTAGAATGTGTTCAACCTTTATCCCCATTTCACACAATGCAGGATTCAGAGTATAGCTGGTTCAACTTTTAGACACACCGCGTGGCCGAACGGATAGCGGAGCGGTCTTGATACCGGAAGGTCGCCAGTTCGAATCAGCGGTCCGACACGTTAAAATTACCACCGCTGAAGTGCCCTTGAACAAGGCATTGAACCACTACGATGAAATGTGTTCTATGAGCAGGGCCTGGCTGGAAACAAGTTCTTGAGCTTAGCCCAGATACCCTGGGTAAATATAGTAATCATTTCATTTCATTTCATTTCATTTCATTTCAACACGCCAGCGGCGGCCAGTGGCATTGTGGGTAGACAGGAAGAGGTTCCAGTTAACAAATCCTCGACTAGGGGGTAAGCCAAGCCCCCAGTGAGGCTCTCCAACGTTGAAGCACTCGGCCCTACTGGTAAGAGGTGGGACTGCAGGCAGACCCGTGGAGTTATGACGAGGAAACCCCGTGCCGCTGGAGTTTAACATTGGGCGCCCGTTTGCACTTCTGCAATTCGGACACCAAATTTGTGTCCAAATCGAAAAAAGTAGACCGTTCTTCTGGGTGCTTCAAAACGCCACTGAGCAACTTCCATCGAAATGAGTATCGGGGGGGGGGGGTCGGTTCGGTCTCTATCCTTTTATCACTCCATGTATGGGGTAAGCGGGCAGCACTTTCTGAGACGAGGATTAAGCAAGGAGAATACCGCCGAGGCCACACTGACACTCAACCCCAAGTAAAGACTTTAAAAAGGTTGACCCTGACATTATTACTTCCTGCATCCCTCCATGTCGCAGAGCCGAAGCACAGAGACGAAGCACAGAGCCGGAGCTTTGGTACAGAGGATATGACTGCTGTCGGGCAGAAACCTCATATCTCCATATTTTAACTTTTTTGTGTGTAAATGAACGCCCTACTAGGGCCGACTTGAGCACACCACAATGAATATCGCCTAAGCATATTGCTTTGGCGATATTGCTCACAGTGGGCTTCTAATCTAGAACATGATGACAGGTTGTGGCACATGTTTGTTCGCTTTGTGTTTTCTGAATAGTTCATTTGTTTGCTGAAAAATAGATTTGTTGTGTCTGAGAGGGGAAAAGTCATTTAAATGTATATGACCAACAGCTCTATAGCCTTCTCTGTGTGTGTGTTTGTGTTTGTGTGTTTGTGTTTGTGTGTTTGTGTGTGTGAGCATTTACAGTACTTTAATATGCTGTCTCACCTCCTGCCTCTCTCTTGTGAAATCAAAGCGTGAGTGTGAGTGGCTGCAGTGCCGAAAAACAACAGGCGATGAATAAACGAGCACATCACATTATTTCAAAATGGTATCATTAAACATTCATAGGGACCCCTCTGTGGGTATGTTGTTGTTAAAAAGGTCCTAATCCTTACGCCCAAGAAGGATAAATAATAAAGTAAACAAGGTCAACAACTCTAGTGGTTATCCGACGCAAAACTGGCAACGGGGAATAAGAGTCTCAGTGCATCATGTAGGCTAATTAGTAATTACATGTTTTATTTATGCACAGCACTCAACATATGGAATGAAAAGAGCACCTATTTATTCACAAATGGAGTACACACACCACACGCACGTCGCACGCACACACTTCCAAAATACTACAAGGCAAAATGAACCCTTGAGGCTCTCCCCAAAGCCGTTCAGAAGCAGCATTAAAATGTCAGCGTGTACATAAGTTCTAGTGCTTTCACCACCACAGGCTTACTAGTAATTACATTCAGTAGCCCAGGCTGCATAGAGTCCCTCTATGAAAACACTCGCTCTTGTTTATAGACTGTATTGACATTGTTCAATAAAAGATTAGTCTAACAGTCTAGGAGTGCTTATACAGTGTATATAATCTACATGGTAACACACAGAATTCATTCATTCATGCCTGAAACACTAATAAAACGTTAAATGACTGTTTGTAGTGTGGCATAGACTTGTGTAAAAGATGCTACACAAGTACACATACTATGTAAGGGATAATGTATGGCTAGGTGGTCATTGTTGATATATAAATATGCACCCTGTCGGTGATTTATCTATCAACAATAACCACTAGCGGGGCGCCCGCTGGGCTAGTGGTCCAGGCACATGCCACATATAGACTCTTGCCTGACAGCGTGTCGCGTGTTCGAGTCCCGTTCATGACGACCTTTGCTGCATGTCGCTCCCCTTCTCTCTCTCCCTCTTACCTGTCTGTCTTCACTGTAACTATCAATAAAGGCACACAAAAAAACAATAACCACTAGCCATACATTATCCTGCATATTTCATGGCTACTTAATAAATTGGCCCAAAAGTGCCAACAAAACGGAAGTATTCTAAATTGGCCCCGCAGAACGCAACAAGTCACCTCGGACACAAGGAAGTGAGTACTGTTGATCAAATGGTATACATTTTCGGGGACTGCATCGTCTATTTCTCGCTTCAAATGTTTTGAAAAACATTCTTGAGAGCAATGTTTATTTAAGTGACATTGTGTGTTTGTTTACATGGCTGTCATGTTGAGTACAGCATAAAATCTAAGCAGCGCAGCAGGTGTTCTGAGGCTTTGATTAGGCAGCGGTCTGTTATCAAGAAATAAGACACAATTCAGCGATTGACCTTTCAGAATCAAGCATTCAACCAAGCTGTGTAATAATATGGTAGGCCTATATGTACTGTATAATAAAATATTATATAATGGGATATCATGTAACTTAATTTGATCATTTTATGGTTATTTTTGTACAAACATCATTGCCATGCAATCTTTGTTTCTACTCTCGCCTATGGTCATGATTCATGAAGTGTCAAGTGTGGGTCATGAACAAAAGAATAAGTTTGCGAATACAAGCCGCCGAAATGAGTTTTCTTCGACGGGTGGCTCCCGTTCAGTCACGCGAGAGAGACTCGGAGTAGAGTCGCTGCTTCTTCGCTTGGAAAGGAACCAGCTTAGGTGGTTTGGGCATCTGGTTAGGACCCACGGGCAGACCAAGGTTCAGATGGGAGGGGGATTATATCTCTAAACTGGCCCTGGAACGCCTCGGGATCCCCCAGGAGGAAGTTACTAATGTTGCTCTGGAGAGGGATGTTTGGAGCTCTCTGGTGGAGCCGTTTCCCCCTCAACCCGACTACGGATGGACCATTGCCATGCCGCATTCCATCAGCAGCAGATTTTGAGCCTTGCCAATTCACTCGATTAAGATAGCTATTCCATATCTTAACCCTCTGTCTAACGCAATATGCTGTTTAACCAGGCATATGGATCATATGACGAGGGCTTCGGTTGAAGCAGCTAACCCCTGAAATGTAATACTCCTCATCATTTCATATTCCTCATGACATACAGTTCCATGAGGGTCACAGACGCTAAAGGAATGCCAGTGAATAGAAGGATCACACATTTATGCGGTGAAGAATGATGAGAAACATATCATTCAGATGTGTCATTAAGATGCCCTTATCTGTGTGAGAAAGCAGCTGCAACAATGCGAGTGCAATGTAGCACATCAATAAAGTGATGTGCAACTGTGATTTCATACATTTTGTCACATACAAAAACACCCAATTCCTACGTGCAAAAAGGACTAGATAACTCAATATATAAACATTATAACTGTGATATGTGTTCGATATACCATGTTCTTTCTAAAGTAGCTTGGTTAAAAAAAGCTTAACAATGTGCCTCTGTGTATGTCTGTATGTAATAGCAGGTTAACAGGTTAAAAGTGTAAAGCCAAATATTAAGAAGGTTTTGGTAGATTACTTCGCCCCTCACTCACACCTGAGGAGGTGTTTGCTTCATTATTAAAGTATTGTGTTATTTAAAAATGTGATATGTTACCCAAAACCCACAATCAATGCATGCGTGCTGCTGTATTGCAATTGCAAATCCCAACAAAAGACTATTCAGGAGTCTTTGTTTGCATCGAGCCTGGTGGTTCAGGTGTCTAGCCAACAGCATTGCTGTCTGGTCTGGCTTGCCTCATTGTTCAGTTCAGCAAACAACCTACAGATATACATATCGCTACATCAGTCAGTCTACGATGATGGTCTCAATCTGGGTAAGACAGACTCCAAAGGAAATGTGTCATTTGATTTATGGATGACAGAAGTATGTCAGTCAGTCACCCCAAATTCCACCAATCGATCGCACAATATCTTGATTTAAAAATGCCTCCTCTAGTCTAGACATGAGATCACACACTGCCTAATGTTCAAAACACATCACAGATAGACATTGAATCAAGACAATCATATTTGATCGAGTCATTTGTGGTGGTGAATGTCACAGTGTCTGTCATACAAAGCTTGGCTTGCAAGCAACATATAGTCTGCTTGATATATGGCGGTTTGTAGTGCAGAATGAAAAGAGACAAGAGACACAACTGGAACTGACAAAAGAGGCATGTGATCGATCATCTAGCAGCCTAAACCTAGAACGCCACACAACACAGATGTCACGGTTGTTGACAACATTTAGCATTCCTCCAATTCCAAATCATTCATGACAGACAGGACAGGACATATCATCCTCCTCGACAGAAACCATGACAGGACAACAAGACATATACCGGTATATCCTCCTCCTCGCCGACAGCCAGCCAGACACCCTGTCATTGAAGCTATACACCCCGCTTACCTCGGCACACAGCTGGGCGAGGATCGGTCCACTTCCCAGGTAGCGTAGAGGTTCATGTGCACCGGGCGGCTGGAGGAGGAGATGATGACCGGCTTGGAGGTCTGCATGTGCGGGGAGGGGACCCCCCCGGCCCCGGTCCGCGGGAGCCCTCCTCGCTCCGACATCCTGCTGGAGGCGGCTGCTGCTGCTGGCTCGCTGCTGGACGGGTTTTTGCGGGTTTTTCCACGATGATCAACCCCCGATGCTGTCTCTCTCAACGCTCTGTACTCCTGCTCGCCGACGAGTGAAGACAGTGCTCTCGTCTGGGCGATCGAAAGTTGATCCGATTTCTACTAATCGCGGGCTAATAACGATAACATTGTAGTCATGCAGCGTCTCCTCTCTCTCTCTCTCCCCCTCTCTCCCTTCTGACTCAACTTCGCTATGGTGTTTATTATTATCGGTGGTTGCAGGAAGCGGAAATTTCTCCCCGAAGTCGCACACATACACAATGAGCAAAAGCAGAGCTACGCCTCTAGTTAAAGACGCATGACTCCCTTTGCAGAGAGAGCGAGAGAGAGAGAGGGAGAGAGGGAGAGAGTGATTGATTGATTATTGAAGAATTTATTAACAGTTTTGGAGAATTACAGTACATTTCAAGCACAACTCTTTGATTGATTGATTGATTGATTGATTGATGAAGTATATAACAGTTTGCAGAATTACAGTATACATTTCAAGCACAACTCAATACAAAAACTGTTAACTGTGAGTGACGACACCATAAAGCATTACTTGTTTACAAGAGGGTCCACCGTTTTTTGTTTTGTTTTTTATCCCACGATTTTGCAACCCATTTTTTCACCCATTGTCAATTATCTAATATAATCCTGGGCGCTACACTTCCTCTGCCAACTTGGGGGGCAGCGGACTGACCTCATGCTTCCTTCTATGCATGAGGAGTCCAAGCTGCTTCTTTTCACCTGACAGGAGGGGGGAGTTTCCTTGGCTGAACGTAGCGCGTGGAAGGAACACGTTATTCCAACCAGTTCCTTAGTTTCCCCTCCATCAGACATCCCGGGTGGCCAGGGGGAGGTAGTTTAGAGACCAGGATTACTGCATGTTTTTGTGAGGGTACCTACCCTAGGGGACACGGGGAGAACATGCAAACTCCACACAGAAAGACCCTTTCGCCACAGCGTCCCCAGCGGGAATCGAACCCAGGACCTTCTATATGATATATGTATCATATATACAGTTAAATGTGCGTGTGTGTTTGTGTGTGTGTTAGGTTGCACACAGGTGGTGAAAAACAACCATGCTGTTTTCGTGCTCAGACCCAGCCAGACCGTGCTCAGACCCAGCCACCCACCCACCCACTTACATAGCTCCGTAAGGGAGTGGTTGCACTCAAAAAGGGGGAAAAAACATACAGTGTCAGTGAGGGGGAAAAGGGGTGGGTGGGGGATTCAGATTTTACTGGGGCCAGTTTCGAATTGCAGCCGTCCGTATAGATGCCCTTTGAGAGCGGTTTTGAAGGAGTCAAGGGATTCACATGTCTTAATGACAGTTGAGGGCGTTCCACATGGCATAAGAGCGAAATTAATAGTCCCTTGTTTGTGCCAAATCTGGGTTGCACATGGTTTGTTGAACTCCCTCTGGTGTTGTGGGTGTGGACTTCATTGACATTAAGGAAGTATTTAGACAGGTAGGCCTACATGGGTATCTTGGTGGTGTATCGAATCTTGTGGACCAGACCCATTGCAGCAGCAAGATGCTGTACTCTGTCGTCAACCCTAAGCCATTCCAGCCTGTCAAAGTGGGCAGGGGTGAGGTCACAGTGGGTTCGGGGAGTGAGGCCAAGTAGTAGCCTGACCAGTTTGTTTTGGGAAGTCTGGAGCCTTGTTTTAAGGGCCTTTGAGGTGCTGTGGTACTGTTGTATCTGGTTCATACCATACTGTTAAAACTGGGATCACTCAATGAAGTTTGTGGGACACGGGAGTCAGAAGATGAGATGCAGGATGAGCACACATTACTGTACGAGGGCTCCTGTTAGTGTCTTCAAGGTGTTTTTGTTGACCAGTGAGGATATCCTGTATATAGGAATCTTGTTCTTTGGTTGACTTTTTTGATTAAGTTGGTGGCCATTTTATCACCGGAAAGATTTGCCTCCAGGATGGAACCTAGGTAGGTAATTTCATCTTTTCGTGTGATAATATTGTCACCCACTCTAACCAAGAAGCCATCTGCCTGGCTGAGATTACTATTTGATCCAAAGAGAATGGATTCAGTTTTTCCCAGGTGTAAAAATAGTTTGTTATCAGGTGCAGATTCTACCGAGTTCAGAGCTGAGGGCCTTTTCAACCTGCAGTTTATTCCTGTCCGAGACCAGCAGTCATCTGCAAACAGGAACAAGTTGCAGTCACAATGTGTGTGTGTGTGTGTGTGTGTGTGTGTGTGTGTGTGTGTGTGTGTGTGTGTGTGTGTGTGTGTGTGTGTGTGTGTGTGTGTTCAATTGTACATACATTTTGTTTTAATTGTATTGTTCCAGTTTGCAATTTTGCAATGTAAATGTTTTTTGTTTTCTCATACCAATAAAGCCCTTTGAATTGAATTAAGAGAGTGAGAGTGTGAGAAAGAGGGGGCATATGTGTAATAGGGATAGGCCTACTTAAATAATATTTAATAAAAAAAGATTAACATAAAAAGTTTGCAGCCTCCTTGTGATATAATAGCCTATACTTCTATTATTCTATAAGTAATGCTATAATGGCTATATTGAGTTTCATATTGGACAATAAGCCCCATTGTTGTCTGCTTGTGGTTATCTTGAGTCAAACATATCACAATCAGAATCAATGCCAATAGTAACCTACACTGACGGACAATTGAGGCTGATTGCCAACAGTGAGATCGATTGAAAACCGTGTGTGTGTGTGTGTGTGTGTGTGTGTGTGTGGGGGGGGGGGGGGGGGGGTTAGAGGTGAGTGAGGACTGTATACACTCACCCACCCAGGATTAGAACACATTCCGGTTCCTCATTGTTCTGGTTCTAAACAATGAGGAACAGGAATCACATTGGTTCTCAAACTTTCCAGGACCATTGTAACTCACAGTGTCAAATTGGTTCCGGGACCATCAGAGATACAGATCTGAAGTTCTGAAGTTAAATTATTATTGGAAATTCATATTTGAACAACTTTCTAAAATTATTGGAAAAAATGTGACTCCTGACGCACGAATAGCTATTCTGGGTGATGTCTCTATGCTGAGCAATCTTGACGTCTTTGAAAAGAAATTTATCCTGTTAGCAATGTCTGCTGCAAAAAAATGTATTCTCTGTCATTGGAAATCCGAACCCCCTCCCCCGACTAAACAATGGTGGGCAGAACTCCTATCTTATTGTACACCGGAAAAAATCATGTATAATGTAAAAGGAAAAATTTCGCACTTTCAGAAGATCTGGGGTCGGGCAATGGATTACATTCCAAACATGGGACGTGAACTGGAGAGGGCTAATTGAAGCATAATGGAGATTGTTGATGTTATCACTGTTACAATTGTCTATCTGTCATTCTTGTTGTTGTCATGTTTATTATTTATTATTTATGTTTTTAGCACAGACGATCATGGACAAAAGAAAATCATGCATTTGTTAGTTTCTTGTACTAGGAAGGGTCGGGGAAGGGTTGGGGTTGTTTAGTTAGGAAATGTATTTATTTATAGGTTGCATTTTATAAACTGTATGTAAATGAAATGTTAAAAGCAAATAAAAGATAATAATTCAAAAAAGAGATACAGATCTGTAAGGGTCCATTTGGTTCCATTTGTACACTGTCAGAGTATACAGATCCGTAAGGGTCCATTTGGTTCCATTTTGTACACTGTCAGATATACAGATCCGTAAGGGTCCATTTGTGCACCGTCAAGAGTTACATACAATATCTGTACGTCTATTTGGAACCCGTTCAAGTATAACCCAGAGGTGGTTCCTGCATCTCACTTTAGAACCACTATACAATTACGTATGCAACAGGCCTACTGTATGTATGCATCATTGAATGTGTTTGTCAAGAATGTAAATGAAGGCCAAAATCCTAGATTTGTAAAAAGATAGGATTCGAGGGAACTGTAAAGAGGGAATAATCGTTAAAATCCTAAATTCACCCTGAGAAAAGGTTCAAAAAGCGGTCCCTGTCTGCCTGCCAGCCGTCCTTCATTACATCAACATGAGCGTGTTTGCTGCACTTTTGCATCTGGGTAATATTTTGTCATCATTACTGCCAGGAGGCATGCTGTTGCAGTCAGAACAGCAGGTGTGCCACTCTCTCTCTCTCAAACATGAGGTTATTATGCACGACTGTCAACTCATGAATGTCAAGGAAATGAATCATGGTCGTAGTCGTTTAAACAATCACTCAGGCAGTCGCAGCAGAACAGAAGTACAACTTGCTGACTATTAGGAGGATGTGACGTGGCTCTACTGGAGGCAGTTTGTCACACGTTTGTCCTAAAATGTCACCTGACTGAAAGTGTGCCAATGACCGATGATGGAACCTTCTGAGGAGTTCTGTCAAGCTAAGGACATTTTTGGAACTGAACTTTTCCCCTCCATTAGGGAAAAGGGACAAGCAGAGAGCTACACATTGGTATTTGGCACTACATCTGTATGGTTGTCCGCACTATACGCAGACATTCACATGAAGTGTACTACTAATTCCACTCAGCAGATAAAGAGATTACAATCAGAGGGGGATTAAAATGTATGAATGGTAATAATCCCAATCTGCCATTTAGAGCCAGTTAGTTGGGCAGTTAGAATGTCATCATAAAAGCGAGGTTAGCTCTACACGGACGGGCTGATCAAACTTAACTACACTCAGTAACTATTAATGAAGGGCAGACTACACTAGTCAGACTGGATTTAGTTTGGGAACGTATATAACAAGGGCGTATTTAATAGTCATTACAGTAATTCATTAAAGGAGAGCATATGCCTTTCATGCGGAAGGCTGTGGGTTCGAACCATGCCTGATTTGGTGTTACCTGATGCTAATCAGGTTCCTAACACCAAATCAAATGGGTTCAGATCTGAGCCAAGTCTCCTGAGGAGGCACGTCTGAAGCCTGTCCTGGACGGGGTATCAGGACATAAAAACAAATCCAGAGTAATTCAATAAAGAAAACCCTGTGTGCCAGTGTCTCTCTCTCTCTCTCTCTCTCACACACACACACACACACACACACACACACACACACACACACACACACACACACACACACACACACACACACACACACACACACACACACACACACACACACACACACACACACACACACACACACACACACACACGGGTGTTAGCCAAGTGATCACTGACACCTATTCATAATGGAAAATCCTATGTGCCAATAGATTAAGTCATTGCTTCTTGTGGAGCAAGCCAAGCCTCATTAGAGTTGACAAGTCACATTCAGGCCACACGGTGATCCTTCCTTGACGTTTTCTATTTCATAAATTCTTGTCAACTCCTGAAGTCAGTCTGTGAAATACCAACTTGCAATGTCTCAGTGCTGATATGTTCTGCCATTGCTTTTTGTGGACAACTGCTTGTGGCTACCTGCTAAACCCCCCCGGACAGCTATAGGCCAGTCAATAAGGTTTGAACCAAAATAAATTGCAATAGTAATCGTTCGTTTTTTTTATGATCCTTAGGGTCATCCAAAGAACATTACAAATTGTCAAATAAATAATTAGTGGATCATGGTAAATTCAGGGGTTGAAAGTTGGGGTACCATTTAACCTCCTATATAAAAGGTAACATGTTCATGTGATGACCTCATCACATTTGTGATGACAGCTATGGCTGTTTTTAGCCCAAGGAGTGTTTTTCGTGCAAAACTGCTTGCAATGGATGCAGAATCATGAAATCCCACATTCCTGCATGTCATGCTGTGTGAACCAGTGACCCAGTATGCATGTGGTTGTTTCAGCTATTTAGGTCAATATGTTTCTCAGCCAGTCAGGTGACAGTCATGAACCGGTGTCCTACAGTATGTGCCCCTCTGGTGGCCGTATCATGATCTACAGCAGTGGTGGTCAACCTAGTGGAGAGGGCCACTATATTTCCACACTCACTCCAGAGGGCCATATTGCTTAGGGAAGAGAACAATGCTCAACTGATGTCACATCATTTATTTACAAACAAACAAAAAGATTATCAGAAAAGCACGACTACAACGTGGAAACCAAATATTTTAGATGTAGAAAAAACAACATAATGGAGGAAACATATTCCACATGACAGGGTTTACCTATATTAGGCATATCACATAAGCATATTCTTAGGGTTTAAAATGACTAAGACAGAGCTTTATTGTCACTGGTCTAACCACCAGAATCCAGATGGCTGGTGGCGTCATATTCTGCTGTGTTCCGTGTTAAAATGTGGATACTGGCGTCCACCGGTTTGCTTTTGTGTGCAACTTCCTCTTTTGCAACACTTCCCTCGTGTGTCTCTCTGGGCGCCGATCTAGAACTTGAACTCCTTGTATTTCTTGGCACCTCCTCTCGTGTCCTGAGGCTGGGCCTTCCTCTTCTTTTGCTGTGTTGTGTGGAGGAGGAGGAGAAGTGAGGAGAGGCAAAGGAGGACGGAGAAGATGAGGAAAGAAAAGAGACAAGGATATTAGAGAGAGTGACTGAGCAAATTACGCTATTTACAATCGAGTCAAACTTCATTTATAGAGCACATTTAACCACTTGAACCCTGCTATACCGATCAGTGAAAAAAAGATAGTGGACCAACATTTTTCGTCATAGTATTAGCAGCCGAAATTCCCTCCCGTTTACGTTAGACGGCTAACAGGGACCAGTCCCAACAGAACGCACGAAAAAAGCAGAGAAGAAGAACCGCGATCCAGCCGCGTGACCCGGAAGTGGTAACCGGCCAGGGTCGTGTCGTGGCCGCAATCTAGCCACACTAATGTGTGGTGCGGGAGGTCGAATTAATGTTTTATTATGCTCCCAACATGGTCTTTTACCTCATTCAGAGCCCTAAAGCCACTAAAGACCGCACACGTGCACAGAGTTTTGGGATTTCAGCTGCTTCTACCAGGGAAGCAAGCGGTGGCTAGCGACGGAAGCTAAAATCCGGTAAAGATATTATTATTAAATACATTTTGGGTTAATACTGTGCAGTGCCAATGTCCACAGCAGGGCAGCTCCTGTTATTGTGTTTTAACGGTGCAGCCAGAGGGCATATCTCCCCGCTGGACTGATAAGAGGCTGTGTTAGTGTGTTGCCACCCAGTCTGACCTTCCGGCTCAAGCGCTGCTGCTGCTGTTTTTCTTACTGTTATTGCAGTAGGACGACCATATTTTACACTACAGTCTCACAGTCATTAGAGTTACCACTTTTCTACTACAGCAGTGGTTTTCAACCAGTGGTCCAGGGACCACCTGTCCTTGAGGGATTTCTAGGTGGTCCCCAGCTAAATGATGAACAGTCGGTAACCAAATGAACCCTTATAGATCTTTAACTCTTGTGAGCGTAAAATGAAACCAAATGGACCCTCAACAACAACATAAACGACAACCAAATATTCGTTAGTTTTGGGTCTGAGAGAGAGGTTACAGTAAATCTCCTCAAACGGTGGTCTGTGGCTCAAATGCCGACTAAATAATGGACCTTGATATGTAAAGGGTTGAAAACCACTGATCAATAACAATGCATGTCTCTCTCTCTCTCTTCCATCCATTCCATTCATAATCATGCTCTCTCTCTCTCTCTCTAAAACTAAATGACGATTCATTCCAGAGACCATGACTAAAACTAAAATCAAAATGTGCTGTCAGAATAAACACTGCCCGTGTTACCTTCTGCTTGGCAGCGTGCTCGGCCACCATGTCACTGAAGTCCTCCTTCTCCACCTGGGCCTGCTGCTCTCGGACGTGTTCCTCGTACTTCTGCGTCATGGCCATGGGGTCCAGCTCCAGCTCCTCTGGGGCCAGGGCCACCTCCACGCCCTGGGACTCCTGACCTGCTCCCGCCTTGCGGCCAGCCATGGCCTGTGTGACGGACACGTGGGGAAATGGGAACAAGGTTTAGGTACGGAGACAGCGAGAACCCAATCCCTGTTATGGATTTGAAATGAATACAAAAAACCCATCAAAACTAATACACACTGAAATGTTACAAGTGAACACTATGACATTGTTGAATCACAGACTATATTGCTAAAAAATAGGAGTTGAATGATGCCACTGGCTGTTGCCAATACAGTTTTCACTTGCAGAAGTGGCAAGATGAGGATTCAATTAGGGGAAAGAAAGAAAAAGCTACTAAATACTTGTTCCTTATTGATTAAAACTAGTTACTTTCAAGATGTGAGGTGTAATGACCTACAAAAAGGTTTAGGCTGGGGAGGTTCTACTCATCACGTTTCCCTATAGAGAACAAACAACGTATGAACCAATACACCATCTTTTATGCTCATTTAGCATCCAGAGAGCCAGCCGAGTACTTTTCAGCAGCGCAGCCTCTGCACTACAGCCATAATGGGAATGGAAGCACATCTAAAAATATACCCAACACAAGCACTGCTTTAAATTAAAAACGGTGTTGATAAATGATACGGACGGTGTAGGTGTGTAGAATTGCACTGAACCATGCACACATTAGCTCTAGTATGTGAATAATACACAGAAATAAGCAGATCTACAAGCTTGCGATGTTGACGCCTTGTAGATCTGCTATTTTATAAATCTGTGATTGTCCCAACACACACCTATAAATAAATGGCAAAAAGTGTGTGTGTGTGTGTGTGTGTGTGTGTGTGTGTGTGGGGGGGGGGGGGGGGGGGGGGGGGGG